>NC_056745.1:818622238-818782238 GCF_019279795.1 Protopterus annectens
AAGGGAAATCTCCCGGTTTGGCGCTGTATAGGGATCTCCGCTATACATGTTCGACATTTCAATGTCTATCATATGGTCTCGGCCATATGAATGTTGGCGTTTTTAAATTTTGAACATGTGAAGTAGACCCATATATATGCATTGTTAAAATCAGTGTAGAAATAAAATACTTCAGGACATTTGTAAATAATGTTTCATAACTAATTACAAGGTAGATGTTTGGGAGAACACTGAGGAGCACAGCCCAATTCTCAAATGAAGGCTGAGATAATTAAACCCTGGACTACAGGAAGCAGATCATAGCCATAATCCTCTGACCCAACTGCCAAATTTAAATGTAATAAGTCAGGAAGTCACTCAGTGAGATTAATTTAATTTTATAGGCTATCTTATATATGTTTGCCCAAACAGCAGTTCCTTATATACATTTCGGTCAAACATATGATTCAAATTCTTGTTGCTTCTGCTCCTTTTAAGCAAAACATCCAATGTGTTTTGAAGGAATACAATACTACACAGAAAATATTAACAAAGTAAAAAATATTGACAATGAAAACTGTCTAAAAGCCATTTTGTCGTACCCTGGCTCTTACAGACAAAAAGTTTGTCTTTTCGGCTTAGGGGTCACCACAGCAGAACTCCAGTCCACTAATGATTGGCAGTAGATTTTTATGGTACCGAGTTGCCAGCCCGACGCCCAAACTTCAGCGAAGGTACGCCCATTCACGCATGTCTTTCGGAGGCTGCTCAACCACGGGGAGGACATGCAGACTCCACACAGAAGGCACTCCATCCGAGAATCGAACAGGAGAACCTCTTGTGGTGAGACAACGCTACCGCTGTACCACCGCGGCTATAGGTGACTTGAAAATAATATATAACATTCCAGTTGAACCAGCTCTACTCAAGTGATCCTTTGTAAATCTCAATTCCCATACATTAAAGTCAACATAACAAATGGGATGTGTGTAAATCAGTAACCTTTATGGTCATGGTAAACTGTGCCGTTAAATATCAATCAAATGAATTTAATCCAAATTTAAAAACAATTTGTTAAAATGTAAAAGAAAGAGAAAACATAAACAATATACAGCTTTCAAGCTTCTTAATGACTTGTAATCACAAGTATTGTGAACATGTGTAATTTTGCTTACTGGTAAAATTGCACTGAGGAAAATAACTTTTTGCAGGGCTTCCCCATGGAAGAGAATACCCCAGGATCCTTATATTGGTATAATATAGTGAAGACCTATACACATATCTGTAATGAGTGCTTACAAAGATGCAAAAGCCTTAACCCCAAAGGTATCCTCATCATGGAAAGCCTTCCTGATTGAGACACCTCTTTCACACTACATTTTTCCTATGGCAGTTGCTGTGGCACAGAGAATAGTCTCTCTGGAGGATCCACATGCAAATGCGGCAGTCTGGGGAAGGAGCTAATGCTAATTAGCCATGTGCTTTCCCCCAGAAACAATGCTGGCAGGGGATTAACATTAGTTTTTCCCCTAGAATGAAAGTGAACACCGTCTTTAGATAACATTCACCCATTTATTCCTATAGGTATAGTCACAGTATAGGTAAGAATAATGCAGCCATGAGGATGTGTGTGCATCTCTTTGGATACATTTCTGGTCATGTCTGTGAATGTGTGTGGGTGTATGAATGTGGCAGCATAGATGTCTGTATGTGGATGTGGGTATGTGTATGTGTGTGTGTGTGTGTGTGTGTGTGTGTGTGTGTGTGTGTGTGTGTGTGTGTGTGTGTGTGTGTGTATTTGTATGCATGTGTGAGTGCATGCGCATCCATGTGTGTGTGTGTGTGTGTGTGTGTGTGTGTGTGTGTGTGTGTGTGTGTGTGTGTGTGTGTGTGTGTGTGTGTGTGTGTATCTGCCTATGCTACCATGCTGGGTAGACTGGTAGGGAGAACACTTGCACTGTTAGATATGACAGCTCGATGTTCGATTCATAGACATGTAATAAGCTGTTACTTTGGTGTTTATCTGTGTACTGTTGCCATATCTCTGAATCAGAATTTTTTCTCTCACACGATTTGACATACCCACATTAGGCAATTAGCATTGGTGAAGAAATTCTTTGTAAATCACCCATATATATATAACTGGTTATTTATCTAGCCCTCTCTTTAAACTCATTCCCTCTAGTGCAGCTCTTTTGAGTGTGTACTTTTAGCTCCCAGTGGGTGTGGCTTGAGCCTTTAAAAAATAAAGTTATCATCTTATAGTTCAAACAAATATTCATACCTCTGGAAACATAAGTGTTACTATAAAGCTGTAAATGGCAAACTATTCAGTATAAATTAGTATAAACATTAGTGGCATTCATTCAGTTTGATGCTTTAAACTGGAATATTAATGTTGTAATGTATAAACAGCTTATGATATCTCAATAACTATTCAAGCAAAACACATACTGCTAGCAGGATTTTCTTCATATAGCTGTGAGCTTTCATATGAGGCTATGCAGTTCTGTCTGTGTTACTTGAATGTTGAGAAATTTAGAGAAATATGAAATTCATTACAATACAAGTAAACAGTATACAAATAATATTCAATATCTCCCTTTAGCTGCATTAGACAGAGGTCAAATATCAATATAATTGCGCTTTCCATCATGAAAGCTTTAGGATGAAATCTTCAGATAGCTTGAATTTAACATGATTTTGGAATTATTAATGCAAATATGAGCAATATTTGACACCTTGAGAAGTCAGAAGGAGGCATCTGTAGAAATGCCTGGAGGCACATTCAGCTGTAATGAGTTAATATCCATCCTGGAGAAAAAATTATTATTTTTGAGCAAGCATAAATTTAGTTAACAGTGGCTATGTGTTTAGGTTAGCATTTAGCCAGGCTGTGCTGGCTAAGTCTGAAAAGAAGTCCATGTGAATCACTATTCTAGCCCGGTTATTAAATATACAATTTAAAAGAATAATAAAAAAACAGTAATAATAATAAAATGACTGTACATGAGCAATTCCTTTGCATAAAATGCACTCTTTAACCTTAGTTTTGAACCTTTGATAAAATGACAAATTGCTAATCCTAACAGGCAGGGCTTATCAATGTTTAGAGGCAACAACAAAGGATTTCCTGTGCACTGCATTCTTTCTTCTTGAAAACTCCAATAACAGTTGCTCTGAAGTTCAATGTATCCCAGCTAGCTTGTATTCATTTAACAAAATAGATGGATATCAGCAAGATTTTGCTGGAGCTTGTATATTGCTCAGAGATACAGCACAGCTATCCTCAGTTGCATCTTTAGCCAAGAACATAATATTTATACATTGTGGCTCCTTAAGGCAGTCTGGCAAACTTGTAGTATGCAGTGATAATTTATCCAGCTGGTGTTACCTGCAAAAACTATGTGCAATTGCATCATCTGTAAGTATCTGTAGAAGTATAGAACTTCTAACCCTTTATTTTGCAAGGAGAAATAAACAGTGTTTAGCACCACATAGCAGATGCAATTTCCTAATAATACTGTGTATTGCATACTGTAGAGGGTCAGAATGTTGTATTTTAGTGTAGGCAGGCTGGGAAATGTTCCAGCTAGCCAAGTTTCAATTGTCTTTCAAGATGCATTGTATATATTATGCAGTTCATAGGTTCATAATTAACAAGCAAGCAATCCAAGAGACAATAAAGAAGCTTAGCCCAAATTTCCAATTGCCCCAAAACACTGCCTAGTTAAGTGCCTTGCTCAAGGTCACTCATAAGGCAGATGATGGCTAAGAGATTCAGATATGCACCAAAGGTATTAACTTGTTAACAGTTCAGTGCCTTAGCTGTCTGAGGCAATTGCCATACTTGGATTTACATTTGTATCTTTCAGTTGTGTTGTGCTTTCCTTTTAATCATCAAGCAAATAGCTTTTGTTTGATAAAGTATTAGATGGTGTTACTAAAGCCGTTATTTTAATTATCCAGCAGATTGCAAAACAAGTACATATCTGTTGTAAGTCATCAGCAGTTATAGGTTATCAGTCAAACAGCACTGGTCTAATGTACGATGCTGCCTTCTGTAATTTTTCTCACAGATAATTCTTTAAGCTAGGGGAAAACATCTGAAAGATACAGTGTAGATCTATGTGGCACCCCAGAGATTATGTTCATGTATGTGGATGTAGTTGAAATCTAACTGACCTGTGAGTTCTTTACTAAACTAATGACTGATATTTATGGCTGTGGAGCCACTGACTGTGTAAAATGCTGCAAGAAGTCAAGGAATGGGGCTCTTGTTGTTTCTCAAATCTACATTCTTCAGAAAATGTGATCAGTTATAGTCACTGGAGTCCTAAAACCAGGCTAAGAGTTCACAAAGAGTCCCTGAATATTCAAGAAATGCAGACATTTGCCGGCATACTATTTCCATAAATTCTTTCAATAGGCTCAGCAGGTGAATCTGTTGTTACCTTTAGTTTTCAAATTTTCACTTTTGTGAACAGGCACAATGATTATTTAACCGGCACAACAATTATTTCTCTCATTTCCAAAATGAAGCAGTATCACAAAGCTGCAAATTATGTTATCACATCCATTTACTTGATTCAAACACAAATACATAGCCCATCAATCAAATCTAGAGACCACCTGCAAACTTTGCAGAGAAGTAGTGTCCATCCTCACTGTTGGTGTCAACCAGCAGGCCCAAAGTTACCATCTTGGTAAACATCTACTCCCATTTGGTCACAGTTGCTTGCCACCACCTCAGCTATTGAAATCATGAGGAAGGTCCACGGTGGCCTCCACATCCCCAGCCTCGACAAGTATATTGAAGTTCTTCTGGCAGTGGGAATTGAACTCAACCCACACAAAAGCATGGTCTGGGCATTCTCAGGAGACCATCATTACACTTTGGGCTTCTTAAGTCTTTCTAGCCACTGCCCCGACTTACCACCAAATGGTGATAAACTGACAACTCAACACATCCCTTGTCACAAGTGCCTGATGACATGACTATAAAGCCTGTCACTGATCTTTTGCCCAAGGTGCTCTGATCCGAAATACCCTACCTTATGCAAATCTGACCTTGTACCTCAGCATGTCCTGTGGTAAGTGGTGTAACAGTACATGGTCCCAGCACTGTTGATTTGTACCATCCAGTCACTCTTTCTGACCAGTGAGAGTTGTTTCTGCAGTCTCAGCATGAAGGCTAATATATTTTAGATGAGCACAGGACTCCTTCGAGATGATATGTATTGTCTCTGTTCCTGGCTGTGTTTTCCTGGAAAGGATACCAAGGAATAGCCAAAGTCTGGAGAATATTCAATGTAAGGAAATGAGGGTTTGTCATTTATAATGGTATTTCCTTTCATAGTTTCATAGTTTCATAGTTTAGTACTAGGCTATCTGCCCTGGGGAATTTGTAAGCCTAGCCATAGTGATGTGGCTTTTGCCACCCCATGAAATGGTACAAAAATGTACAGAATAAATTTAGAATACTGTGCCTCTGTCTAGTAGTGACACAATCAAGGTCCCCTTATATAATAGAATTAGTTTACTGTGCCCCTGTCTAGCAGTGACACAGATGTGACCCCTGGGGTAAACTTACGATCTCCCATCCACTCATCAAGATTTCTCTTGAAGAGAGTCAGTGAGGGGCTCTGCCTAATACGAACTGGGATCTTGTTCCAAAGCATGGGAAGCCTCTGGGTTATGAATCTGTCCCTCCAGCATGTCCTATTCATACTTGTGCCGAGGTTTAAGTCTTTAGCTCTCGTGGTCCTGATGGATTTGGATTTTTTGAGGTGGAGCATGTCCATCAGATCCTGATTGGACATGGCCTTGTACGTCAGGCAGAATTCACCTCTGAGCAGGTGGTATGCTACTGAATAGAGCTGAAGTTTCTTTAGTCTGGCAGAATAAGACATATGTTGGAGACCCTTGATCCTCTTGGTGAGGTACTTTTGTGGTCTCTCCAGCTGTTGCAAATGCCGGGTGAGGTACATACCAAATGCGGCATTGTACTCAATCATGGGTCTGATGAGGGAGGAGTATAGGGGTACAATGACATCCTTGGATCTGGATGTGAATCCTTTCATGATGAGGTGTGCAAGGTAGAATGTTTTTCTAACCACTTTGGCAACGTGGGTGTCAAATGAGAGGTCGCTGTTGACTTGGGTCCCTAGGTCTCTGATTACTTTTTCCGTACTCAGTGGGTTGCTGTCTACGTGATAATTTGTGGGTACTTTGTTTTTCCCAAAGGGGATGACTATACATTTTTTGGCATTTAGTTTAAGGACGTGTCTCCGGCACCAGCTGTACATATCTGTGAGGCCTTTCTGTAGGATGTATGTGTCCGCTGGTGTATCGACTATGGCGCCTAGTTTGCAGTCATCTGCGAACTTTGTCAGCCACAACCCTCCCATGTTTGCTTTAACATCCGAGAAATAAATGCCGAACAAGAGGGGTCCCAGGACAGATCCCTGTGGGACACCACTTGTGACTGGCTTTGAGTCTGACATTGCTCCAGCGATTTTAACTTTATGGGTTCTGTTCTTTAGCCAGTTTGCAACCCATCTAGTGACATAAGGGTTTACGTTTAAGCTGTTGAGCTTATCTATGATGCCTGAGTGGGGTATTGTGTCGAAGGCCTTAGCCAAGTCCAGGTAGGCTGTATGGACTGCTTTGCCCTCATCAATGGCTCTAGTGACTGTTTCAAAACAGTCAACCAGGTTCAAAAGGCAGGATCTGCCCTTTACAAAACCGAACTGGGTGGGGTCAAGTGTCTGTAGGTCCCCTATGTCTCTGTTTATGAGTTCCATAATGATTCTTTCCATAGCTTTGCAGACCAGGCTGGTTAAGCTTATGGGGCGGTAGTTCCCAGGGTCTGTAGAGGTACCCCCTTTGTGAAGTGGGACCACTGTTGCTGTACGCCAGTGTTCAGGTACATATCCTGTAGTAAGGCTAAGGTTAAATAGCATTTTTATGTGCGGGTTTAGCTCCTCTTGGAGTTCACGTAGCACGCAACGCGGGATACCGTCAGGTCCCATTGATGCTATGTTTTTAGCTTTGTTTAGGGCGGTTCTCACTTGGACATCTGAGATGACAGGGAGATTACATTCAGCTGGGATAAGTGTTTCTTCTTTTGGGGGTGAGGGAGGGGAGAAATTTGCACTGAACCTGTCAGCCAGAATGTTGGCAATATCTGTGGGTTCAGTGTATTTTTTGTTGTTGTGAACTAACTCTGAGCATATCTGAGGGTTTCTGCCCAGGTTTCTAACATAGCTGAAGAAGGCTTTGTGGTTATCTTTAGTGTCCTTAGCGATTTTTCTCTCAAAGTTGGCCTTGGATGTTTTTATGAGAGAACGTAGTTTTCTGCTAATGTTGATCAGAGATGTCTTCCCTTTATGGGATTTTGCTCTGACGTGCAGTAGCTTCCTTCTTTTGTTATACAATTTGTTAATGGCTGAGGTCTACCAGACAGGACGCTTGCCTTTGGTGGAGAGGGACTTGGATTTATTTGGGATTGCATGATCCATGCATTCTTGGAGATGTCCATAGAAAGCATTTGTAAAGGATTTGGCATTGTGGGATGTGGTATCCACTGGCTCAGTGGGCTTAAAGGATACCATCTCAGTCTTAAGAAGAGTGAAGTCTGCTTTTGAGAAGTTTTTCACTGTAGTCTTTTGTGCTGGGGGTGGAGGTGGGATATGTATATCCAGGGTGATTAGTTTGTGGTCAGATCTCACTAGTGAGGGGTATACATCCGGTGTGGAGCATTTTGTCCCCATGTTTGTGATGATCAGGTCTAGTATATTATCTCCCCTAGTGGGAGAGGTGACTAGTTGTTCCAGTGCATTTGAATTTATGAATTCCAGGAACCTTTGGGCTAGGGTATTAGGGCTAGAATAATGTACCCAATCTATGTTTGGGTAGTTGAAGTCTCCCAGTATGATGGTATTTTGTGATACATTCATATCCTCCAATGTCTTCAGGAAGGCTGAGTGGGGTTCCTGAGATTGGGAGGGTGGTCTGTAACATGCTACCAGTTGTATAGCAGTTTTGCCTATGGTTAGTTGCACCTGTATGGTCTCTGATGCTTCATGTGTTGCTACTAACCTGGAGGTGTGGGTGTCTTTGATGAATATGGACACTCCCCCTCCCTTTGTGGTTCGGTCCAGGTTTTGGGGCCGAAAAGCATGATACGAGGTATAGCCTGGTAGCGCTGGGATGTTCTCAGGAGCCTTGAACCAGGTTTCAGTTACTGCACAGACGTCGATGTTCTCCATGCCGAGGAGTGCATTGAGTGCCTGCATCTTGAGATTTAGACTTCTGGCATTGAGCAGCATTACCCTTAGTTTTTTCCATTTTTGTTTTCTAAGGAGGTGGGTTTGTCTTTTGAGCCTTGCCTAAAAAAGGCATTATGCAGGTGGCAAGAGCCTTAGCTAATATCCAGAAGCCCAGTGGTGACAGGTGTAAGCCATCCCTTGCGAAGCAGCGTGGCTTGTCCAACATGTCATCCCAGGCAGACAGACATTGGATCCCCTTAGAATGACACCAGTACTTGAGCCAATTATTAAAGCTGATCATCTTGTCTTTGTATTGTGGCATCATTCTTGGTAAGGGCAAGATGCTGCTCAGGGTCAGGGTCATACAAGCCTGGGCTACATAATCGGAGAGCTCCTCTATGTCTCTTTTCATGTAGTCCAGGGAGGTACGTCTCAGGTCATTCACGCCAGCATGGACAATGACGGAGTCATATTTGTACTTGCTTTGGAGTGACTTGAGTGTGTGTGTTATGTGGCGGATCCTAGCTCGCGATAGGCAGCTCACAGTCACCCTCTCCTTGTTCAGTCTGGTCAGCGGGACATCAGTGTGTCTGACTATAGAGTCACCTATTACTAGTGTATCAGGCATGGTGTTGGGCCTTAAGGGCTGTGATTGGTTGACACACTGATTTATTGAAGTATGTGTTGCATGTGTTTTGTTTTGAGGTGGTGGATTTTTGGATGTCTGCTTTGGGAGCCTCTGTTGTTTTGGTAAGTTTTTTATTAGAGCCTCCGAGTATGTCTTTGTGTTTTTATGTGTTTGGTTTGCAGTTGTGGTAGGTCTATGTGGGACTGGGATTGTTGTGTGTGTGGTTACCATCTCCTCCTGTCTGGTCATGCTAGCCCCGAGTTGAGAGCGTTCAGCCTCCAGTTTGGCTATATAGTTGCATCCCTCACATGTATTTATGTTTGCTGGGAGGAGGAGAGGGTTGTCTGTGTACATGAGACAATTGTAGCATTGTCTCAAGATTCCCAGATTGACCAGCTTAGCCTTATGTAGCTGCCACCTTCAGCATACACAGGAGCTATTTACTGCTGAGTATAAAGTGATAGGATGAAACTCAGCACCTCTATGTCAGAGTTCAAGATTGTGTCCTGAAAAAGAATGGCCTGCTCTTGCCATGTGAGGGGAGAAGCAGCTACATACGTTGGAGGATTTTATGTATTTTAAGGTCTTTAGACAGGACAGAGGGGCAGATAGGCAGTCTGATGCAGTGATAGCAGAACCATAGGCGGTGGTGGGAAAGCAAGAATCAAGTCAGAGGATGAAGTTCTCAATTCACCTGTCGGTCACTGCCCCATCCTATCTTATAGTCCCTAGCTTTGAGTGATAGCCAAAAGGATGATATCATAAAAACATACAATTGAATGAGAGTCTTTTATGAGGTACCTGGGTTCCCTCTCTATCATAAAGTCAGAAACTTAGCAATCTAAGGGGACCTCAGAATATAGACACTGCTCCTTTTTTCCTACGAGGATTCAGATGAGGTAGTGGCCACCTTATGAGGATGCCCCTGATGCAGTCCATGATAGGTGTACCAAGCACAGTCCAGTCTGAGAAGTCCCAGTGGCGGATCCCTGCTCACCAAGGAAAACATGTTTAGAAAATTATGAGAATGATGACTGAAAAAGACCAATGCCATTTTACTGATTCTGTATTTTGTTTTTTGGTTGTGATGAATACATCAAATTCATGTTTTCTGTTTTTTTTTAAATTAAATATCTATATTTAAACACATTTACAATCCATGGTGTTTAGATATTTATTTATTTTTTTAATCAAGATAGAGTACTGATGTCAACAAACCTATTTTCAGACTAGGCTATGTGTAGTGATACATGTGATATCACCATCTCTACCATGTTAGGGCACAAAAAAAAGTCTCCTGGCATGCAGGACCAGTGCATGTGATGCTGAAGGCTGCTTCACTCCACTTCCACTTCCAGACACAACATTAAAGTATCCCCAGCCCAGAGGGAAGGTACAGGGGACATTTAAGGTAAAATAGTACAGCTGGGTAGCTGGGAACATCCAAATGGGGAGAAAATATTACTATGGTAATTAGATTTCTATCAGCTAAAGAAGAGAAAGTATTAATAGTTAATCAATATGAAGACAGTCATAAATCAGTATATAGTTAAAGTTATAACAGTGTATAACTGTGTATATAAACACAAAAACACACATACACACATGTGTTTGTGTGTGTGTGTGTGTGTGTGTGTGTGTGTGTGTGTGTGTGTGTGTGTGTGTACATATATATATATATATATATATATATATATATATATATATGTATATATATATATATATATATATATATATATATATTTATCCTTATTAGAACTTTTCTTCACTGGATCAGTCATTAGACCTGCTAAATTCATCTTAAATTTCTCAAATGCCAATAATCAGGTATGGTATGTTTATACTATGTGTATGAAATGTATTTGCATCAGACTGTATGTGTTAAAAATATAGACTTGCAACATTTAAAGGCCTGATCAGATATCATTTACCATGTATTTTCGTTTAATATTAAAATGCACTACATTATTAATAATTTAAATCAACAAGCACATTCTTGAAAAGTAAGACACTAAGCAAAGTGTTAGCTAATGCACAAAAGTGTATACAAAAAGTTTTGAAAAAGAGTGTATGCAATATCATTAGCACTTATCAAGTAATTTACCTTACCTACTACATTATAAATCTGTAAAATCTAACATTCTTAAAAAAGGGAATCAACAAATGCATTTCAAAATAAAATTCAGCGTACAAGCAGCCATTTTATGTGACAATGTCACAAGCGGTAGACTGCAGGTAAATCAAATTACACCAATGTTCCATTATATGGAATGTATAACCTGACATTTTTGCCTATGTATCTAGACTACAGTTGTGCAATAAGCTAATGTGCATGTCACTTACTTACTAAATAAAGATACACAATAAAAATGCCCATGACATCTACCCAGTTTTTGTCAGTGCAAACCATTACCTGGTGTGTGCTGCTGGTACAGGTTTATGTTGTTGTTGTATCTTTAGGCTTTTACCGGGTAGGGGTCGCCACAGCGGAATTCTGGTCCGCTAATGATTGGCAGTAGATTTTTACGTACCGAGTTGCCAGCCCTGACGCACAACCTTCAACGAAGGTATGCCCATTCATGCATGTCTCCACACAGAAGACGCTTTAGCTGAGAATCGAACAGGACAACGTCTTACTGTGAGGCGACAACACTACCGCAGCACCACTGCTGGTACAGGTTTATACTGTAGTTAAAATGCCCTATTCAAACTGTTGTGAATTATGTACTCATTATTACAAATATCCCAGACTTGCAGTATTTATAGTAAAATCTAACTGTATGCTATATCTTCATCTTCAGTCTCCAGTCTTCTACAAAATTTAATTGCAGCTGGGCATTTCCATTTGACTGTTTGGGGAAAAAATACATTATTTTATGTGAAATTCCTTAAGCAGTGCAGAGCCATAAGTCAGTATTAAGCAGACAGCAAAATAATCTGATAAATGAACAGCTAATCACCACACAAGGTGTTCAGAATTTTGATTTATGTGAATTGGAGTAGGTTATTTAAGGCTAGGGTGGGATTGGCAACTTCTGGTTTGTACCAAGACTCCCTGTAAAAACTATAACTTGGAGATGTTTGTGAACTTGTTGATTTTACTTTTAACCAAATGAATTCAGCTGAGGCATAGACTACCAGAAACTAAAACATCTCAACTTGCTAACACAATGAAATTAAAATTTTACATTTTTAATCAAATTGTTCTGATGTGGCATATTAGCAACTGATATGATGTTCTTCATACTCCCTAGGAAAGTGTAGGTCAGGATGAAAGAAATGAGACTTCATCTAATGGTTAAGGCTAAGATTCACAGATGATCATTCAGTGCTTCCCTTTGGGAGATTGCCCCATGGTTGATTCATAGCTTAGAAGACACAGGCTGTGCACTGTTTTTGAATTCCTGCATCCCTTGCATACCTGTTAATTGGTGCTGCACTTTGCATTATTCAACATGAATCCCAGCCTGAATATTTGATTCAATTGGAGCAATGCTGATTCCATCCTGGACATGCACAGACACAGAGGTGATTGTGACAATTTGTCAGCAGTGCCTACATGGGTTTTGAGAATTTGTTAATTAGATATGACTGTGTACTCTGAAATGTCCTGTGGGGATGTTCAGACAGTACAGTGTCCAAGGAGACACTGCTGTGTGCAATGTGGTCCCTGTATACAGGGACAATGTATGCATTTGTTTATTCCCTTTCTCATGAATGTTTGATTTTACAGATTTATAGTGTAATATGTAAGGTAAATGACTTGATAAGTCCTAATGATAGAAAGAAAGTTGTGTCCTAAGTTGTAGCAAGGGAATGTAGCACCTGGTGTATATACCCATTCTGAACCTCCTCTGTACTGAACCTCAAAAAGAAAAAAAAATGCAAATGTATATATGGTTCTCCTTCTAAATTTCGAACTTTCAAAATGTCAACTTTCTTATGGTCGAGACCATAATTCATAGATCATAGATGATGTTCCCATAATGACAGCTTGTAAGATGTCAAACTTTTGTAAGTTTCAGCACCCCTTATAATTTATTGTCCAAAGCAATACCTTGTTCTCCTCACACTCTCTACAGCAAGAGTAATATCTATATTCTCAGCATTAAGATGAACTTAATGGCTGGTATAGGATTTCATGACGTGTGTCATGTCACCACTCCTGTTTGTGATTTTCATCAACAGCATGTCAAGGTGCAAAAGTTCAGAGAGCATCTTGTCTGAGATGTGACAGTTGCACCTTTATTGTTTGCAGGTGATATTTCACTCTTCTCTTCAAGAGAATGCTGCTTCCAGTATGTAATGTATGGATTCACTGCTGAGTGTAATATAGCTGTGATGAAAACAGCGCTACCAAAACAGACATCTTAGTTTTCACCTAGAAAGCAGTGGATTGCTCTCTGCAGACGAAGGAGATCATGTACATCAAGTGGAGGAGTTTAAGTATCTTGTGGTCTTTATTTATTTATCATTTGTTTACCAGGAAAGTCCAACTTGGAACAAAGCCAATTTTCAGTGGAGGCCCAGGGAGAAACACTTCAGATGCATATCTCTGTAAGATGGGAGGAAACCAGAGTACCCAGAGAAAACCCACACAAACACAGGGAGGACATGCAGACTCTGCACAGAAGGCACTCCAGCTGAGAATCGAACCGGAGAACATCTTGCTGTGAGGCAGCAATGCTACCACTGCACCGTCCACTGTCTTGTTCACCAGTGAAGGTAGAGAGGATCAGGAGGCAGTAGGGTGGAAGTACTGTTGCTGTTGTTCTACTGGTGAATTGCGAACTGATTCACAGGTCAATGTTTTTTGTTTACTGGGTGGTCTGTGTTCCCATTCTTACTTGTGGTCATATGCTTTTGAGTATGATGTAATAAATGAGACTGTGGATTTGGGCAGCACAGATGATGTTCATAACAAGGAAACTAGTCTTACAGTCCATGAAAGAACAACAGGCTCAGCAACTCCTGTGGATCTCAGAATGCGGTCAGTGTCTTGTCATGTTGACAGAAGTCATTTCAAGTGCTTGGACACCTTGTAAGGATACTCACCTGGAGTATCAAATGAGAGGATAATAGTTATGACCCACTATGATGAGATCCTGAAGCAGGCCCAGGACACATTGATAGGATTATATCCCTCAGCTTTCTCTGTATAAGTAGGGATTCCACAGGATGAGCTAGACACTGTTGCTGGGGAATAGGAATTCTCTGCACATGGTGCTCACATCACAACTGCCACAATATCAAGTGGTTTAAAAAAAATGAATGAATAAATGATTTGAAGCTGGTCAATACCACTGTCTGCTGTTCAGTGACCACTACCTGGTGTCACCATGCAATCCACATATCTTTGTGCGTAAAGTACATTGTCTAGGAATCATATTAGCTAGTGACTTCAAAGCAAGATGGTACTGCAATGGAAGAGGATGGGACTGCATTAGGCTGTGGAAACTTTACGTATAGTTAGTTTAAATAAATAAGTGGTCATTCATCACTGTATATGCTAAATAACATTTCAGCTGTTGTCTTTCTCTCCAGGATATATGACAAAGCTAATTTGAGAAAGAGAGCCCATTTTAGATATAGAGGTGTTCAAATAGGTTCCACTATTATAGAAAAATAATACTTTATATAGGCATTCTACAACATGCACAAATTATAAAATGTTTTCATTTTTCGTACTTGACTGGGTAGAAACTGTGTGTTTTTGGGGTTTTTTTAAAGACGACATTAGCAGCTGCTGGAAATAAAGAACTGTGTTGGCAATTCAGATTAGGAACAAAATCAAATCCAGGGTTAAATAACCATTTTAATATTAAATGCATTTTAATGAATAGCGCTACTAAATTATAAACCCCTCCTATTGTTGTTGTTGTTTTTTTTTTGTGATTGCAATTTGAATTATAAATAGACATGTTTGTTAATGGATGTTTACTCTGAAGAAGTCTTGACAATAAAAGATAAAAGCACTAAATAAGATGTGGCCCCAGTGGTTCATTAAAGGAATGTTTCTTTTACATTCACACTTCAAGACTGGTGTTTTTGGTTTGATATGCACACACAGACAAATATATATATATATATATATATATATATATATATATATATATATATATATATATATATTTATAAACACACACACATACACACACACACATGTATACTGTAGATATATAGATATATATATATATATATATATATATATATATATATATATATATATATATATATATATATATGTTTTCTTGTAATAAATGCATTAAAAGTGTGGATACTTAATCGTGCTAAAGAAACTTCCCTTCATCTTACTTTTTTAAAATTTAAGCTGTTCAGCCTCCATCCTTACCTGACAGCACCTGAAATTAAAATGTAGAACACTTTTCTCCTCAGTAATATTTGAAATGCTAAATGGTTATGACACAGATGGGCCCATATTTCTGCATGTGTCACGCTGTACTCTGAATGGCTCCATTTAGAAAACCTTGAGTCACCCTCCCAGGCTGCCAAGCTATTAACCTCCTCTACGGCTGTACTTTTCCAAACAAATCTGAAAGAAGGAACAAGATAAATACAGATTCTTTAACCTCAAAAGAGATTAGTATTACAAGAAAAAATAAGAATAGACTGGCTAATTTGTACATTGTTCCTTTAACAAATAATAGGAGGGGTTGCAATTAGTGGACAGAAAAAGGTTAAATTTGAATGGGACACTTAAACCAAGATGAAGTATTGTTTTTCTGTCTGATGAAGTTCATTAATCGTAAATGGACGACAGTGCTTACTTTTATCTGTGACAAATACATTTGTTTTTTAAGCAGTCGGTCATGGGTCCAGACATTTTCTTAGGTTCTTAGTTTGTTCCCTTTGTAGTTTTTCTGGAGTTTGTAATTTTTACAGTTATTAGTTTGTGATAGATACCTAGCCCCCAGTCACAATTCACCACTTGTGCAGAAAATCCGTCTTAGAATCTAGACTGAGAAATGCTGCCGCTGTGTTTTCTGACATCACAACACTACTTCTATTAGTGCACAGAGATGATTAAAACAAAATGTTAATCAAGAGCTAAAAGTACAAATAAATTAATTTGACTGCATTACAGCAGTTTATATTTGGGAAAAGAATGACACTAGATATAAGAAAAATGACAATAATTTAGATGAAAATGCCCCTATACTGATCACTAAATTTTTCAAAATGTCACTGGTAATCAAGTGCACTCACAAAAAACTTCCCAAAAAGAATAAGGCTGTAATTCCTCCATTCATCTGATTGTGTTACTTCAGACTACACCTGAAAAATGAATACTGATTGTAGCAGAAATAATAATAAGACACATGAGAATATATCTACTTTGAATGCTGAACTGGCAGAATTGCCACTAATCATAAAGCACACCATCAACAAAGTCCCTACAAAGAATACATCTATAGCTGTGAAAAACCACAAAGTATTAGTTATGCAAAGTGGATAAAATGAATCTTACTAGGTTTCTGTGGTCAGTAACAGTCCGTGGCTATAGAAAGTGAATGTTCCACACACAGCTTGAAACTCACTGTACAAGTGATGTTCAATGCAATTTTGTACCCGATGGCGACTCTGTTTTATTCATTCTGTACATTCAATGACATCCAGCATGACATTTCACAAGAAATACCACTTTGGAAGCATTCTGTGTTATCTAGCCCATTGTATACTTAGCTGAAGTTTAGTAGAGATCATTACTGGTTCACATATAAAGTGTACATCCATTATTTAAATATTCTTTGGGACTTACTTTATTATCAGTCAGATATTTTAAACACTCTTGAGTTTATGTGACTTGTACAATAGAAACTGAATGCAATTAACACTGCAGAAAATTAACTTTATGCTCTGTGAATATGATGACCTATTTTTTTACTGTGTCTTTATGTAATTTGTAACCATCTGTTCTCCCTGGGATCATTAAGCCTTCATCTCCTTTTGACATATTTGTTTTTACCTTTTCCTGGCATCTGAGGATAACTAACAAATGAGGCTAGAGTCAGAGATTATCATCAGTTATGCTGGGGGATTTGGGAGATTTCCTCTTGTTTCTAATACTTTCATGTTAGCCGGCTAGTAAAGTACAATACTTATTATTTTAATCTCCATGTGAGTGTGCACTTCCACACCTGCATCTTAACCCAAGGATGTCATTCCTTGAGCAGAATACATACCATTCATAACCCTGGAAAGGTAAACTGACAGCCCCTCTCCTGCCCTCACTGATGGCTCCTTCAGTGTCATGTCACTAATCAGTTCTGAGAAATCTGGGTCAAAGTCAGTGTTGTGTCACTAATCGATTCTGAGTAATCTGGGTCAGAGTCAGGGAGCCTGACTCTTCAGTGTCATGTCACTAATCAATTCTGAGTAATCTGGGTCAGAGTCAGGGAGCCTGACTCTTCAGTGCCATGTCACTAACCAATTCTGAGTAAACTAGGTCAGAGTCAGGGAGCCTGACTCTTCAGTGTCACATTACTAATCAATTCTGAGTAATCTGAGTCAGAGTCAGGGAGTCTGACTCTTCAGTGTCATGTCATTAATCAGTTGTAATTTGGGACAGAGTCGGAGTTATCCATCTAAACCACATAACCAGCTGAATGCTTTATTTCAATGTTGCTTATTCTGTATGTAACCATAAACATCCAAGTTGTTGTCCTATTTGGCCACATCAATCACACTTTCTAAGATTGCATTTTTCCATTGTTTTCTCTCTGTACTGTTGAACCATGGAAATCAAGCTGCAGCACATGGCATTACTCTTTTGCCTAGAAAAGCACACTTCTGCTGGCAAACTACTGCCACTGGAGGTTATCTCAAAGGATGGCCTCACCTGGAATGGCTAAGAAACCTTTCTACCCAGAAATAAAATGACCCCTGACATTCTTATATGAGAGAATGATATCCAGGAGTAGATAAAGACTACTAAATTCTATCACTGTTTCCAAACAACAGAACAATGGCTGTAATGCTACCAGTTTCACTTAATGTCCATTCATGAACTTTCAAAACTCTAAAGTCTTTAAGAACCGAAATAACTCCAGTCCAAAACATGAAAAAAAATCATAGGAAATAAACAACTCATAGCTAATGCATACTGGGAACCATTGTCCCTATTACCATTAATGCTAGACCTGATATTTTTAATTATTAATGATATCTGACTCACAAGCACCACCTCATCAATTAGGAATCAGAACTAAATCAAACACATGCAGAGCTCCCCCAGAGAAGACAAGTTATGACTGTCGGTGATGTGCTGTTCAAAACATGTTGCTCAATCAAACCAATGCTGTTTTAAAGTATTTAAACATGTGCCTCAGTATACAGCACACTGCAGTGTGACATTGTTTTCTGGTATGTAAACTAATTCTATCCTGTTTATCACTGAATTCATGTAAGTCATCAAATTAAGATCATATAACCCAAGCAAGTACACCAACAAATGGTTCCAGGAAAACAACTAGGAGTCCACAACAAAACCGTCACCAACAAGAGCAGAGGCAATCACGGACTAAATAAACTTCCAAAACCAAGATGAAAAGTAAAACAAAACTTTTATTACTCTTTGATGGTTAAGCACTTTCGTCCATCACTGTGGACTTCTTCCGAACAAAGGTTTCTTTGAAATAATATCCATTTTATATACATCTTGTGTACATGCCCCTCCTTTTTAATCACATTTAAAACCAATCAGATGAACACCTTTTAATTAGAAACAATTAGTACTAAAACTTTGAAGAAAAAGTAGAGTAACACCTCATAAAAACACAAATAAAATATTTTAAAATAACCATTTGAATACTAAATATAAAAGACCATATACAGTCTATAAAAACCTTCTAATGTCAATGAAATCATAAACACGACTCAAAGTTTCGTTGCTCTCATTTTAAGTACTGGTTGCAAGGAAATTTGGTCGTTAAGACCTAGAGTAACAGCGGTATCTAGCTTGATTTTCCACAGGAGTTCCTTGTACTGTAACTGTTTTCCCAGGCACCTCCTCTGGCATCCACTGGAACAACTTCCAAAATACCAAATAAAAATGTTTTGAAACCCACGCAAGTTGTGGTGTGTCTGTATAGTGCATTGTTTGTGTTTGCCTTTTTGATATCATAACAGTGTTTGTAAATCCTCTTAGCTAGTCTCCTCTTCATCTTACCCACATAAAAACAGCACAGTAATTACATAGTGCTAAGTAAACTAAACCAGTTGAATTGCAATCTCCTCTTGAAAAATATGTGTGTTCGACAATAGTTAACGTAACATCATCCCTTTCAACTATATGTTGGCAATAATTATATTTACCACATTTCGCAGTACCTACTCTGTATGTAGTTTTATCTTTTTCCAAAATGTCCTTGATGTTGTCATGTACCTTATATATGAAAGGTGGTTTGTCACCCAGGTGTCGGTGGAGTTCTTCATCCATTTTTAAAATAGCCCAATTGTTTTACCCTGTTGGTCAGTCCATCAAACTTAATAGCCATACCCTGGTTAATGTTCTTTGGGTTAGAGTGGACCTGTGAATGTGTACCTAAGTCCTTCGCCCAGTAAGATTTGCCCAACATACATGGGAAGTGAGTCTCCCTTTTCTCAGTTTCTCCCCTCTTTAATGATTCTAAAAGTTTCTTGGGGTAGCCTCTGTTGGTAAACATTTTAACTAAATTTTCAAACTCTTCTTCTAATAAAACATCTTTGGATGTCATTCTGGCTGCCTTGATGAACTGACCTTTGACAAGATTCCTCTTACAGAACATTGGATATCCACAATTGAAATGGAGGTAAGAATATTCTAGATGCCAGTTCACCAGAATCCCAGGTCAAATGAACATCCAAAAAGTGTGACTCATTTGGGTTTGTCTGATAGGTAAATTTCAAAAACCTTGTAGTGTTGTTCAAGTATGTAAGAAATGTTTCAATGTCTCCCAAGTTACCTGTCCACACGAAAAACATATTATCAAGGTATCTAGCGTAAAATGACCAACAATTAGAAAATTTGGAGTTGAGAATAAATCACTTTTCCCATGTTAACATGACAAGGTTTGCAAAAATGGGGGCACAAGCTGCCCCCATTGTAATACCACTGGTCTGTTTATAAAATTCCCCTTCAAAATATATGTAGTTGCTGCATAGTATCAAGTCCATAGGGTCAATCAAAAATCGTGACTGATGGACGTCAAAAAACTCGTGTTCCATAATAGCTGTTTCCAAACAACAGAATAGTGGCTATAATGCTACCAGTTTCACTTAATGTCCATACATGTACTTTCACAACTCTAAAGTCTTTAAGAATCCAAATAACTCCAGTCCAAAACATGAAAAAAAATTCCTAGGAAATAAACAACTCATAGCTAGTGCCTACTGGAAACCATTGTCCCTATTACCATTAATGCTAGACCTGGTATTTTATTTTTAATTATTAATGATACTTGACTCACAATCACCATGTCATCAATCAGGAATCAGTACTAAATCAAACGCATGCAGAGCTCCCCCAGAGAAGACAAGCTATGACTTTCGGTGATGTGCTGTTCAAAACATATTGCTCAATCATACCAATGATGTTTGTAAAGTATTTAAACAGGTGCCTTAGTATACAGCACACTGCAGTGTGGCATTTTTTTCTGGTATGTAAACTAATCCTATCCTGTTTATCACTGAATTCATTTAAGTCATCAAATTAAAATTAGAAACAACAAGGTAAAGTTGATTTCCTTTTCTTAATTTATCATGTTGTAACTTAAGTTTAAATTTGCTGCTGCTTCATGATATTCTGTTAAGATAAGCAGTTTAATTTTGTTATGGTCTGTTGCTCTGAATCCATTATGATGTGATTCTCTCTTGAGAAATCATATTTCTTACTATTACTGTACATTATTGTATTTTTGAGTATTACTCGTATTGATATTTACACTCTACAGTTTTGCTTTGTATTTACATTTTGATAACTGATATCTTGATACTTTGATTACTGCATTATGTGTACTCTGTTGTATTGTACCACCATTTGTATTGCTACTAAACTGCCTTTATCTTGTCACATTGCACTTATTGCAAATCTGGCCATCGTGTCTGCTGCTCAATCATTTGTTTGCATTTACTTCAGATGTACCAATTGAACTGCATTAGTCAGACTGCTCTGGGTCTATATCAATATCTCGAACGTTTACTTACCTGAACACCTAAACGCCGACACATATTCCGTGAACCGCAAATACACTGAACGTCCTAAACCGTGAGATTCAATAACTCGAAATGTCATAGTTGTCCCATCCCACTGCCCGCTACTTCTTCTTCCTCTTTCAGCTTGTTCCCAGTTAGGGGTCGCCACAGCGGATCACCTGTCAGCTCATGATTGGCAGTGGAGTTTTACGGTGTCGAGTTGCCAGCCCGGTGCCCAACCTCCACAGAAGGCACACACATGCACACACTCACACCTAGGGCCAATGTAGAGTGTCCAATCCACCTACAGCATGTCTTTGGGATGTGGGAGGAAACCAGAGCACCCGGAGGAAACCCATGTGACCACAGGGAGGACATGCAGACTCCTCACAGAAGGCACCCCAGCCAAGAATCGAACCGGAGAGCCTCTTGCTGTGAGGTGACAACACTAACCACTGCACCACCGTGGCCGCCCTCCATCCCACCACCCGCTACATACTACCTAAACAAACAAACTAAATAAACCACATACATACACTAACCAAAACCCTACTTCTAACCCTAAACTAAACCCTACTTCTAACCCTAAACTAAATCTTTCATATACCACCAAGTATGCATTTAACTTAACCCGCACCCTAACCCTAAGGTCCGTAACTATCGCACACTTATCTTACGGAGCTATACCGCAGAAGGGCCAACCATGACAAATCAGCATTTCAGATTTCGTGCTTCAGGGCGATCGATGTTTTCGTGGTTCGATGAAGACATGTCGGCGTTTAGGTGTTCGGGTAAGTAAACGTTCGACTTTTTAATATAGACCCGACTGCTCTAACCTTAATCTTTGATTTTGCTACTGAAATTTATCAACATTGTCTGCCCATTAAAGACCATTGCTGTTTGTTGTTGCATTGTTTCTGTTTTATTACATGTCTTGCTCTGCTGTTCAATACATACCAGTACTGTAATTACCTTATATATTTCACCCTCACTAGTCAGTATGTGATCACAGTCTGCTCTTACCCTTTCATTGACCAGCGTACTTGTATTTGATACTTTGTGACAGTGTAACAGCCATCTCATTCTTACCAATGCCCCACTGTTGTGATCCATCAATAGCACAATCTGTGAGAAATGTATGCACTATTTCAAAGTGGAACTAATCTCTCACTATGATAAGCAGCACATTCACATTCACAAGCACACTACACCACCAGCACTACCCTAACTTATTTTGTGGTGATTAAGAAATCTCTACTCAAGCTTCCTAGGCAACATACTGAAAAAAGTCACCATCTAGGTCTTATGCAATGTACATCAAACACACACACACACACACACACACACACACACACACACACACACACACACACACACACACACACACACACACACACACACACACACATGCTTCCAGTCATATGTATATAAAGCATGCACCCAACCATATCGGTGTTTTGGTCATAGGTGACCCCATAGTTAGGCACACAGGCTCCACACTCAGCATGCTGGATAAGAATAAGATAGTGGTATACAGTCTTTCTGGCACCAGGATCTTTGATTTAATGAGGGCTTCTGGTTCCGTCCATCTCTGTAAATATGAGCACAAGCTGGTGTTGACTCAGAAGATGGTGAATGGCAGGCATACAGAAGGACATATTATGTGTATGTTTGAGGCTGTAAGTTCGCTGTTCTTTTTTGGGGGGTACACAGATCATCAGCGTAGTGGCACCATATTAAGCCATGCATTCTTTTACTGTGCTAAAGCCATCCTTCTCATTCATTTCCTGATGGAGGCTACAGCTGGATGACAAGGAGTGAGCCAGTCTGCAGATCCTGAAGACTGTCCTATTCCCTATCCCATAGAAAGCTTGCCTCAGGAAATGCATGGCTGCTTCCTCACACATGCAACCTCCCAATCAAGCAGCACACCACTTTCAGCCCAGGCTTGCTAGGTTTTTCTTGCTGCAGGTGATTCTCCTGAATTCCTGCATTTCTTACCAATGCACTGAGCCAAATTGCCTTCTTCCTCCAAGATGGGCTGGCATTGTCTTCTCACTCCTGTCCTCTCTACCTGATCATTCCAGCATCTGTGCTGATAGCAAAGCTCTGGTCATCTAGGTGCAGTCAGGGTTTTATCCTTATGCTTTATGTGGCCCATGGAATACACTGTTCTCGATTAGGGCTATGCCATCACCAGGAGTGACACCTCAGTTCAAAGATAAAGTCATTGGCTTTAGCAATTGGTTGAATAGTTGGTATAATGACAGAAGAATGTTTGGAGTATTCAGCATGTCTCAGCATTACAGGACATAGTTGACAGATATTCCTGCTCTGACAGGGATGGCTTGAACCTCTCTCAGCATGACTTTCACACACTGTCAAAAGTTTTTTAGCTCCCATAGTGCCTTTTTAGGTTGAGTTCATCTCCTAAACAATCGCACTTAGACATTTTAATTCAGATTATATCATTGTAGCTGTACTCATCATTAGGAGTCTAAATAAAAAAAAATACCCAAACTCATAGCTCCCCTAATACTTGAGCACATCTCCAGCTGTGTAATAACAGAAGTCTGTTTCACTGTCATGTGAGCACTCACTCTCTACCCAGGTTCAGTATCTATCATTCCTTCAGACTCATTGATAGCCATGGGGAGCCTTTGTAGGTTTATAGGTCCATAGGTGATTACTAAGCTAATGACACAAGAGCCTTTACAAGCCTAGCCAATAATACCCAAGATATAACAATATTATATCTTAATTCCCCAGATATGGGATGGGGTAGCATATGATGGTGGGTCTTTGGGTTTTGGAGCCCTGATTCATTTTACAGACTGTCTCTGTCCATAAGGGACTTGGGAAGTACCCTGAGAGTGAATTTATCGTTCCCCATCCATTTATCCAAATTCTTTTTAAAGAGAGTGAGGGGCAGGCTTTGTTTTATGAAGTTGAGAAGTTTATTCCATAGACTAAGTAGCCTTTGGGATATGAATCTGTCTCTCCAGCAAGTTCTGTTAGAGTCACAAATAAGGTTCAGGTGCATGGAACTCATAACCACCATATAATTTTTCTTAAAACTATGTAACATTTTCATCATGGCTGGATCAGAGAATTACTTGTATGTCAGACATAAGTCACCTCTCAATAAACGATATGAAACAGAGTAAAGGGATAAGGTATATGGTTGTTCTGCTTAAGACATGCATAAGACATGTGTCTTGTACTTTGTATTTTTTTAGTGCAAAACCTCTGGGGCCACTCCAGTTGGTGTAAGTAACTGATTAGGGACATGCAGAAGGGAGAACTGTACTCGATTATGAGCCTGATGAGGGGTGAGTACAATGGCATTATGACTTTATTTGATTTTGATGCCATGCCGCTACTTATAAGTTGAGCCACACAGAAGGATTTTCTCATCATTGTAGCTACCTGGTGGTCAAACATTAGGTTGCTATCTATGTGTTTTCCTAGGTCCCACACCACTGGGTCTACTTTTAGGGGTATGCTATTACTTTTATAATTTGCAGAGATATATGATTTACTAATGGGTATGATTATGCATTTTTTAGGATTTGGTCTCAGACCACGGTTTTGGCACAAGTTGTTTGTCATTTTTAGGCCTGTTTGCAGGATGTTAGTATCATTTGGGGATTCAGTGATTGCTCCCAACATACAGCCATCAGTGAACTTGGTGAGGCAGAGGCCCTCAACATTGATCTTCACTTCAGAGAAGTATAAACCAAGCAGGAGGGGTCCCAACATTGAGCCCTGGGGGGCACCGCTAGTAACAGGTTTCTTATCATAGTTGGATTTACCTTTCTGGACATGTGTCCTGTCAATGAGCCAGTTTGCTAGCCATCTGATGATATAGGGGTTTATGCCTAACTCAGTAAGTTTATCTATGATCCCTGAGTGGGAAAATGTGTTGAATGCTTTGGCCAGGTATAGATAAGGGGTATGGACCATTTTATCCTCATACATGGCCCTGGTGACTTTCTAGAATATGTCCACCAGATTGACCAGGCAAGACCTCCCTTTGACAAAGCCAAATTGGGTTTGGGTCCAGTGTTTGGAGAGTTTCTATGTCATTATTGATAATTCTCTCCATGGTCTTGCAGATAAGACTAGTCAAGCTTATGGGTCTGTAGTTTCCTGGGTCAGTTGATGGACCCCCTTGTGCTGAGAGATGACTGTTGCATTCCTCCATTCTTCTGGGACAAAACCCATCTGGAGGCTGTACTTAAAGAGGGTTTCTTGTGTCTCTGATAGATTCTGTTTTAAGTTATTTAAGAAGCATCCTGAAATGTTGTCGGGCCCCATGACGGCTATGTTTTTGGATTTATCTGTTCCCTTGTAATGAATGGTAGGGGGTGGTTGCAGGTATCTCTTTAGATGTGGTAGGAGGTGATGGGGGGAGTCTTATCTCAATTCTTCAGCCAGCAGGTTTGCTAAAGTTTCAGGCTGGGTGTAAATGTTGCCATTCATGATTAATTCAGCACATTGCTGCGGGTTTCCACTGAGGTTACAAACATAATTTAAAAAGTCTTATGGTGATCATTCACCTGGGAGGCTATCTTTTCCTCATAGTTTGCTTTGGCAGATGTCACCAGCTCTCTAATTTGTTTGTTTGTTTAGACAAGTGAGTGTCTTTTTGCACTGTTTTGTCTGTTCATTCTTGGCTTTGGATAGGATTTGTTTCCTTTTGTTGAATGGCCTGTTTTTACTAGTGCTCCACCAGGGTGGTTTATTTTTTCCAGTGATCATAGGTTTGACTCAGACAAGTACTGCCTTCTCTATGCAGCTATGAATGTGGTTGTACAGTGCTTTTGTGTACAGCTCAGAGTAGGCCTCAGTGTCATCCAGGTTCAGAGGGGCTTGGAACTTAATAAGCTGTAATTTAGTTTGAGGTGATTGGCCTTAGCAAACTTCTCAACAGGTTTGGAGTTTGATGGGGGTTCTAGGTTAGTTTTAATACTTGAGATAATTTTATGGTCAAATCTTACCTGGGAGGAGTTAATGTATGTGAGGGAGCAGCATCCTCTGTGTTCGTGAGTACTAACTCTAGGATATTTGTACCTCTAGTTGGGGGCTGACTAGTTGTTCCACCATGTTTGCATTGACATTTGGGGAGTTGACTAGTTGCACCACCATGTTTGCATTGACAAAGTCCAAAAACCTCTGAGGACATGATTTGTGGGTCATATAACTATCCCAGTTTATAGAGTGGTAGTAGTTATCAGGGACCCTATATCTCATAGCAGAACCCTCATAGTGTCTACCTACAATTTCTAGCAATCAAAGAGACACTAGATACATCTAACTACCACATCATTACTAGCTACAGATCCCCGCATTGTCTCCTGTTTACCACAATAATTACCTTAATGCTTTCCATAACATTGCTTTTCATCTCAGAACTATTTTCCTAGCTGACTTAAACTAATACCACCAATAACAGTTGTGATTGATTATTCCCAGACTTTGTTAGTACCAACTCTCTCAAACAAATTGCCACTCCTTACACCAGACGTCCCCAATATCTTCAATATTGTCTTCGCAAACATGTTTTTTTGATATACCCACCCTGTGCATGCCCTTTCTTTGTTAAATCTGACCACAAATCTGTTATCTTCTCCTTTAAAATGAGTGGAGCCCCAACACAAATACCACTGTCATTAAGAATTTCTCCAAAGTAAACAGGTTACAATTCATAGGTTATCTAAATAAATTCCAATGTAACCCTGCACATAACTCTGCCACCAAACCTGTTGCCAACAATCCTGATTTCTACTTACACTTACATAGTTGCATTGAGATGTCTATCCCTAGCCCCTCCAAATAGAGAAGGAAATATAAAACAAACCCCTGTGGTGGAATACTTGTATCAATAACTTATTTAACAAAAGAAAAAAGTAATCAATTCATATAATAAATCTGCATGTCTCCTCATCAAAACAGCAATGAAACAGTCTACCAAGAGACTTAAGCATGCCATTAGAAAGTGTAAATTTGAGCATTAATTGAGGATAACCACTTTCTATAATGGCAGCTATAAAGCAGTATTGCGTTGTATCAGGAAGCTAAGAAGTAACAGACAGCTATGCTCTGAGCTTACTACTTACTTGGATTCCAAAGTTAGGGCTAAATGCAGTCTGGCTGAGCCTCCCCTTAACCATTTTAATTTCACCCTTTCCACATGATATGTACATAGTGTTTGGAAACCTGCTACTATGATTCCTCTACCTAACAGTAGCCAACCAACAAGTCAAAATGTTATTGACCCACTAATCTTGCCAGTCTTATATGTAGGTATGATAGGCACTGAACCTGGGTGTTAGAGGGAATATTTTTATCTCAATGAAAGTATCACATCCATACTCATTAATGAAGCACAGGTAACCTCCTGGCAATTGACTCACCCAGCCAACCAACCAATTACAGATCCATACCTCTCAGCTGTCCAGATTTTCACAAAAGGTCCAGATTTTTTGCCTCATATTTTTAGTCTGTCCTCATAAAATTTGCGTTTTTGTAGTAAATCATTGAGGATTAAAGTCACTAAATAATGACATACATTTGAGTTACAGACTGCATCTCCCTCAGAAAATGTGCATTATCACAAATCCTGTTATTCTAGCAATTTTCAACCATATAGGACTAATTTTTAAAATCCATTTTTGGACATATGTACCCCCATTTTTTAGGCTTTGTCCAGATCTCTAGTGTAAGAGGTTGAGCGGTATGTACAGATCCTGTTTATTTAGCTTGGTAAATGTGTAAGAGGAGGTCACTAAAGTCATATAAAATGACACCTTTTCACACTGCCTATCCTGACCCTTTCAAAGCCATTGATAAAATACCTCATACAGGTGTCCTTGCTAAACTTAATGCAAATAACTATGCTATCCATGGTGCATTTAATTATGGGTTTACAGAACCAGTAGAGTAGTAAGGTGGAGTGAAGGGGGGGGCAGCCACCCTTGGTCCAATGTGTTATAGGGCGTGACCTTGGGATTCCGGTCAGTTAGCAGTGTACTACCAGCATGAATGTAGGTAGTGTAGTTGAGATCAAGGCCAAAGCACTTTAGTACTTCATGCATGGTATAAGATGCTGCAAGCTGTTTGCTACATTTTTTTTTAATTTTTTACAGAATTTTTTTGTAGACCCAAGAGAAGCAGAATTTTTTTATTTTGTATTTTTTTTAATTGCTCCTCTACTACTTAGAGTTGAGGGGAGCCAGATCAAGGGATGACACCACGAACTGGATAAGCAAGCTATGGCTCAGGATAGAACCAATCTAGTGAAAGTTTCAGAAGCTGCCCATGAAAGTAAAAATGATAACAGTGGTATCTCACAAAATTTGGTATTGTGCGGCCTGCTTTTTGGCATCTATTTCCCTGATGTCCAGTGCTATATTTCGGGCTTATGGTCATCTAAGTTTACTGATGACTGCAAAATGGGCACAGCTATCAGCTCACCTTCTGACTCACAGTTACTATATCGTATTCTATAAATGACACACCTGTCCAAAAGATTCTAACATCAGGGACTTGTATACCTGCATTGACAGCTCACTATCATTTCACTATCATGACATCACAATAGTTCAGAAATCCTTCCATCTGGCCCATCTAATCTCCAAAGACAACTAATCTAGAACTAAAGAAGCCTCATCTCCTCCATACTCATTCCTCAAAAGGATAATCTCAGAATATAATGCTACTAATGACATGTACTTTTTTAAATACATTGCTTCACTTGGAAAGTCTCAGAGATGCTTAACTAAAATATCACTCGTCACAAGTCCATCGGTTACTAACCTAGACTGGCATGCATTTCCATGTGCTCATTCTCCTCCTGACTCCTTTGTGGTGTTCTTTGTCTTGCTTTTGTGCCATGAAAGACCCTGCCCTATTTGACCTCCTATACCACTGAAAAACAAAGAATTCCTCAAACACCCATAGCAAGAGTCTCACCCACATCAACAAATAGATAAGACCCATTGGAGGGATAGGTATCTAATCCAATGCATTTCATGTCTGTGGAACAAACATCTCCTAAATGTCAAAGAAAGAAGTACTTTGTTTGCTTTCAGAGTTAATCTTGATAATGGGAAGAGTAGTCATAAAGTCTCCCCTCATTATCCTGAATAGCTATTCTAGACAAAAGGGGTAAACACTGCTGAATTATATAGTAATACATGTGGCTAATTATCTAGGCTCGTAATAGTTCTAATGACTGCTTGTCAGGTTTCCGTGTATGAACCTATGACCATTATGTTTCTCTGTACCTCAAGAAGGTATCAGCTCAGTAAAGCAGACTATAATACACATAAATGATTACTCAGACCTCCCTCCAATAACAGGAAATCATACTTTCGTATTCATCATAACATGCAGCAAAGAGAATCTATACTAACAAAACACCTAGAGTTAAAATGAACTCAAACGTGCATGAGGCAGACATTGTGACCTGGAAAACTAAACACACCCTACTCATTTGTGACACCAGTGACCCTACAAGTGTCTTTCTTAGACCTTTTTAAACTCCAAATCATACAACCAAAAAAAATAAAAAGCAGTGTACACGATAAAAGGAATGTAAAATTTGATTTGCTCAGTGCCAGAAGTCTCAACAATAAAATAGGTGGTTTAGAAGCTTTACTCTGTTTAGAGGATACTGGCAGCTATATCATTACCAAAATCTGTTTTAAAGACCCAAAATATGCATCAGAATTTTAAGGTATATATATCCTTTTGCCACTGCAAATCCAATAGGACAGTTCGAACTGGTTCAAAATTTGTAAAATCAATGTGAATGTCAGGAAAAAAAGAGCTCAGTTTATTCCAGTAAAACATCAGCACAGTAAACACTTTCACCTTTAAAATAAAACAGACACTACAAACTGAAGAACAATTCAAACAAATTGTTTAAATAATTGTATCAAAAAGTTGCATGATTTAAGAAACTAATCACTTCAGTGTTTTAAAGACTGTTCTTTTAGTTGTTGTCTTTTGGCTTTTCCCAGTTAGGGGTCGGCACAATGGAACTACGGTCCGCTAATGATTGGCAGTAGATTTTTCATGAACGCCAAGGTGCCAGCTCGACGTTCAACCTTCAACGAAGGCACGCCCATTTACACATGTCTTTCGAATGCCCACCCAACCGCGGGGAGGACATGCAGACTCCACACAGAAGGCACTCCCCACACTCCAGCCGAGAATCGAACGGGAGAACCTCTTGCTGTGAGGTAACAATGCTACCGCTGCACCACCACGGAAGTAAGGACATCATTAAGCCCGGGTAAAACACAAGTGTATATAAAAATTTGTCATTTCCGATCTTTTGCACTTAAGGCATCTTCTACATCACCATGTCTTATATTGTTTGGTTTCTGTCCTGAGTTTTAAATCAGATATACCTGTTGCTCAGGCTGCTGCAGAGAGCTTGACCTACTGCCAGCTGTGATATTGAGAAAAGATAAGTGTTTATTCTCATTTTTTGTCTGCATTTTGATTTAATATCTCTGTAATCTGTACAACTGTACTTATTCTTCTTCTTCTTTGTCCTCACTCACCCTCCCTGTTCTTGTTTTGTTGTTAGTGTTGGTGGCTCTGGAATTGCCCGCCCCTCCTGTAAGTCTCTATTTGAACACTTCTCCTGAGTCCATCTCATTTGCTCACTTAACCGAATACAGTGAGATCCTATTCTGAGTCTAGTGTTCACTCTACATAATACAGAGAGAAGATTTGAGAAGGCCAACCCACTTACATTCTTCCTTCCTCTCTCCTTGCACTTTACTAACAACAACAAACAAATCATCTGCTTTTATTGTATTTGTGTTTCCTCCTTCTTTATTTTGCTTTTGACTATTCTTAAAAGTACTCAATTTAATTTATTCTGCTGAACTTATTGCTGCTTGGTAGTAGCCTGATTAAATTGTAACTGTTATTCTAAGTTTTTTGGTTTAAGCACTTGGGCTTCATACTGGTTGTTTTACATTAAGAAGGTTTGTGGTCTGCACTGTTGTAGCAGGACAGGTAGCTTACATCCTTCTAAGCTGGGAATTGCTGATTGAAAGCTCAGTGTCTGCTATTCTAAAAGTGTATTACTTCTGGTTTAAGCACTTGGGCTTCAGGCCAGTTATTCTACATTAAGAAGGTTTGTGGTCTGCACTCTTGTGGAAGGAGAGGCTGGATTCTGCCCTTCTGAGCTGGGAATTTCTGGTCACAGACTTATTGTGCCTGCTTATTCAAACTGTTTCTTTCTGAAATTGGTGCACCTTGTTGCTTGTTGCATAGGACCAGATTCAGGCCTGCTGAATCTAGCTTTGTTTGTATAACTTGAGCACTGATCCAGGCCTACTTTTTGGAGAAGGTTCCCTGCACCATAATAGCGGGAGTGTGCAGTTAGAACTTGCCGGATCGAAGACTGCTGGAACAGGGCTCAGTATTGATTTTGTTCTGGTTAATTGGGTAACTTGTTTAAATCAGATTGTTCATTTTCTATTGTTTATATATATTTATATATATATATATATATATATATATATATATAAATGTTAGAGAAAAATACTTTAAAAAGACCAAAAGCATAAGGTTCAGTTCAGGTAACTTTATTCTTGTGCAAGGAGACAAAAAATGCAGTTACAGAGTTTGTCTGGCTAAATCAGGAAGTGTCACAGTTATTATACCTTTCTTTCAAGACATTGCCCACTACGACTGACATAGCAGATCACCAGTTCACAATTCTGTTATTTTATAGATATTTCCCATACTTCTAGCTGACTCTTCAAAGTTTTAAAAAAGATTTTTCAGTAAACAGGATGGCCTTGATGACCACTGGTCAATTATAACTTTCTTACTATGTGATGTTACAAGTCTAGGTACTATGGCTAATTTAAGCACAATGCAAGTACAGATTTCTGAAGCAGTTTATTGTTCTTTATATCTAACTATCTTGCAGCTTGTGCACTTTTTCATCAACTCAAACAGAGCTTATTGTCTATAATGAATGGATCTACAGAAATTATTATTATTCTCCTTTTAATTTCCTGACCTAGCAGAAAAATCACCTGCTTTCCAGTACATTTCCAAAGCATAAACATGTATTTTGCTGTGCTAGCAAACTAGGTCAGAGTGCATCTTGCAGTGTCAGAAAGCATAATTTCAGAAAAGCACATTTGCAGTCTCAAATAAAACTAATGCTGCATATAGAATAAAAATGTGTTAAATCTTCCCTTATTAAAATAAGCATTGCACACATATGTTTATACATATTTTTCCAACATTTCCCCCCTGTTAATACTTTTTATTCTATTTCAGAAGCATAAACAGTTTGTTTTCTTCTCCTAACCTCTACCTTTGAGGATTTGCAGCTAAGAGAGTCATTCAGTTTAAAATTATGAAAGTGTTTCCTTTTTCAACAGTTCTTCAATTTCAGTACTTTGATACAAAGTCTCAGAAACTGACATGTCTATAAAATCTTTGATTAATTTTTTCATGCAGGGAATTCCACAGCAAATGCATGCTCCTAACAATAGTAATCTCACACAAATGGCAATTAGGATGTTCATTAGGATGGAACCCCACCCCCCAAACAAATTCTGGAAAAAGTCCGTCAGTGGGTTTGGGCCTGGCCTGGTCATGTCTGACACTTGTTGGATCACTTCCAAATGGTCATTAATTTCGTGCTTATTGTCGGGAATGAATGAACAGCACTCGTCTTTGATTAAAGCGCACGTACCACCTCTCGCTGCTAGGGTGAAGTCAAGAGCCATGCGGTTTTGAAGCACCACAGTTCTCATTGCATTCAGTTCATCAGTCATTAATTCAAGAGCAGAAAAAGTTGCATTGCTCATGACCTCGAGGAGTTTGGATAGCTTTCTCAGTTCCCAAATTGATTTAACTGCACCATATGCAGGAGCTATGCCAGCCCAGGATATGATAGTGTCACTCAAGTCCATGTGTGCGAGTTTACTTTTGTCTTTCATGGAGTTATGGTTCCTCCAGCCTGCTACGATTTGTCCCACTGGATTCTCAGGTTTCTTGATTGGATTTTCAGGTTTCTTCGTGACATCTCTGATGTTTTAAATTCTCCCATGAGGCAAAGCTATAGTGTGTCATATGGCCGGGACCAGGTAACCCAAAAAACAACTGCCGGACCAATTCTCAGGCAACCATTTGTATGCCTTTTTCCCACATATGAAATAACAGTTTTCTACCTTAGTATTGATATACACCTTCCCTGCATGAAACATTTTCTTACCAATAATAGTCAGTTGCTTTAAAAGAATAGGATTATGTTGTATATCACTGACAGTTTTATGTAAGGACTCAAAGTATGAGTCATAATCTGCATCACAAATTGTTTTTGTATTTTTAGCATTTTTAGGTTTAATATAACATTTATAAGAGATAGTAACATTACATCTACTCCAACCTACTTGAATGGTGTCGTTCTTAAAAAAGCATACGATTCCTGTTTGTGTAACAGGCAGAAATAATGCAAATTTTGTCTCTAGATTTTACAGGTGTAGTCTCAAAAATCAAGTTTTACCAGGTTTCATTGACCCCTTAGGGGGACAGCAGCCATCAATAATCCCCCGTATGCTGTTGGTATAGTTGTGCAAATCCAACAATATGAAATATTAAAAGTCTCACCATACATATATTTAATTGCTTGGTAAGTGTTAAAGTTCGGATGCCAGTCTATGAATGTTGAATCACGTTTATTCAGTCTAGCTGGTGTGGCTGAAGAAAAGAAAGGCCACAGCAAAAGCCACAGCAAAAAGAACATTGTCACTAATGCAGTTATTAAGTTGATTATGCAACACTGCTGAATATACTGCTGAAATCGTTCAGTATTCCTATTGTTTCTAGGTCTTGTTGTCATTTTTATTGCTGCTGTGTGTTAGCAAGAGTTTTATCAAGTTCAAAGTTTTTGACTAGTTTACAGTGTGTCAAATGAATCCAAGATGATCGTTCTGCAATCTTGACTGCTGTGGGCATGTTCAGCAGTACTTGATACGGACCTTCCCACTTTGGAGTCGTCCAATTCTTCTTTTTGATTGTCTTCACCCAGACCCAAGTGCCTGGGGCTACTGCTACTTCGGAAGTGTTAGTTTGGTCTTTATCTGAAACAGAATTAAACTGTAAAAGATGTTTGTTATTTAGCATATTCCTCATGTAGTCTGCAAGTGTCCAATCTGTTTCCTGGTCTGCAGGCATGAGAGGTTTCCACTGAGGTATATAATAAGCTCTTCTGAAAATCTTTTCGAAAGGTGTCAGTCCTTTTCCATTCGGAACAGTTCTCATGCTCAACAGTGCCAGGGGCAAACAGTACACCCAATTCTTCTGTGTTTCTGTTATTCTGTTATAAGTTTCCTAAGTTTATTCTTTAAAACTCCATTGTGCCTTTCTACCAACCCTGCAGATTGAGGGTGATATGCACAGTGATGTTTTAAAGAAATCCCAAAATACTGACTTAGCTGTTGTATAGTTTGGTTAACGAAATGTGTACCATTGTCACTGTAGATCCTTTCCGGTATGCCAAATCTAGAAATAATCTCTTTAACTAGGGTCTTTGCAACAGTGGCTGCATCTGGTTTACTAGTCGGAAAGGCCTCCACCCATTTGGAGAACATATCCACAATGACAAGGCAATACTTTTTGTTTTCACATTTGTTCAATTCTATGAAATCCATACAGATGGTATGAAACGGATACGGTGGTGTAGGGAAACTCCCTTGCTTGGGCTTTAATGCCCCTTGTGCATGATGTTTATTACAAGTGTGACATGACAGGCAAAATTTTTTAGTGTAGTTTGAAAACCCATACGTAGCGAACACCCGATTCACTAACTGTACCATCCCCCCTGTTGAGACATGGCTCTGCCCATGGCTCAACAAAGCTGCATATCTAAATAAATTAGACGGTAATATTGGTTTTCCCTTTTTGGAGATGTACAGCCCTTCCTTGAGAACTGCTCCTTGTCTTTTCCATTTTTGTTTTTCAGCCTGTGTAGTAAGTGTCTGCATTGTTTTCAACATTTCTAAGTCTAAAATCTCAGAAGGTTGTAATTCCTCGTTCAAAAGAAATGCTTCTGAGGCTGCTTGCTTTGCAGCCATGTCATCTCTCGCATTGCCTTTTGAAATCCTATCTTGTTGTTTTGTATGAGCTATGCATTTACAAATAGCTACTTTCTGAGGTAACTGAATAGAATCTAACAAATCTAAAATAAACTGTGCATGGTTAATCGGTTTGCCAGTAGATGTCACCATTCCTCGAATCTTCCACTGTTGCGCAAAAACATGTACAGTAGAAAAAGCATACTGGCTGTCTGTAAAAATTTTACGCTTTTACGTTTTGCTAAGGTACATGCCCATGTCAAGGCAATCAACTCTGCTGCTTGTGCAGATAAGTTATGTGGTAGAGATTTCGCTTCTACAATCTCAGTGTCAGAAACTACTGCATAACCTGTTAGGTTCTGTCCTGTAGGACTCCTTTTGCATGAGCCATCCACGTAATATGTCACCTCGGCATTATCCAAGGGAACATCTGTGAGGTCTTTTCTAGGCAGTGTCTTTTGCTCAATTACCTGCAGGCAGTTATGGGGTGTGACATCCACAAGAGTTGGGAGCAAGGTAGACGGATTCAAAGTAGTACATCGTTCAATTGTCATGTGAGGTTGGCTCAGCAATATAGTCATACAAGAAAGATGCCTAGCAGGGGAAAGATATGCTATTTTTTCTTGCAGTAAAATGATTGCAACTGCATGAGGCACTCTCAATGTGAGAGGGTGGAATAATACTACTGAGGCCGAAGCCTGCACTGCCATTGCAGCTGCAACTACTGCTTGTACACAGTGGGGTAGAGACCTTGCCACTGGGTCCAGTTGTGATGAATAATAAGCAATGGGGCGTTGCTTGTCCCCATGCTGCTGAGTCAATACTGATGTCATATAACCTTGCTTGCAATCTACAGTTTGGAAAAAGCGTTTGTGATAATTTGGTAATCCTAAAACTAATGATGATGCTATTAATTGTTTTAGCTTGCAGAAAGTTAATTCTGCTTCTGGTGTCCATTGTATTAAATCTTGTGCTGCCATAGGCTTCTTGAAAATTAGGTTGGTTAAAGGTGCAGATTCCAAAGCATAGTTTGGGATCCAGCTCCGACAGAAATTAGTCGTACCCAGGAAGGACATCATTTCCTTCTTGGTTGTGGGTTTTGGTGCTTGTAAAATTGCTACTTTTCTGTCCTCATCTAGTGTTCTGCCATCTTTGAATATTACATATCCAAGGTATTTCACTTGTTTTCTCCAAAGTTGCAATTTATTTTTGCTTACTTTGTGTCCTTCTACTGCTAAGAATTTTAATAATGCTATAGTATCTTCCTTACAATCTTGCTGGGTAGGGGCAGCCAGCAGGATGTCATCAACATAAAGTAAAATTTGACTACCTTTCGGTGGGATAAATCCCGCTAGATTACTTGCCATTTCTTGTGAGAATATTGTTGGACTTTCACTATAACCCTGTGGTAGTCGCGTATATGTATACCGTTTCCCCTGAAATGTAAATGCAAACCAATACTGGCTGCCAGGGTGTATCGGTATCGAAAAGAATGCATTGCTGATATCTACCACAGAAAAGTACTTCTGTTGAGGTCTTAAATCATTCAACAAGGTATGTGGATCTGGCACCGTAGGTGCTCTTGGTATTACTGCATCATTTACAGCTTGTAAATCTTGGACCATACGCCATTCTCCATTTGCTTTTCTAACTGGGAATAAAGGTGTGTTACATGGTGAATCTGGGGATTCCACCAGTATTCCCCTCTTAAGTAAAGCTGCTATGATAGGTTTAATACCTGCCTCTGCATCTTTTCTCAAGGGGTACTGTCTCTTTTGTGGTCTAAATGCTGATTTTGGCGTGATAGTAACTGGTCCTGCTGTGCGAATTAGTCCTACGTCTGATTTTCCTGTTGACCACAGAGTTTCTGGTATGTCTAACAAAGCTTTTTCTTCCTCTTCTAATAACAGGACTTCTCAGCTGTCTTTGCTGGACTGCAAGTGTACAGCTGGATGTGTCTGTGTTATCCAATTCAGTTTCTGTCTTTGTATTCCCTGTTCTGACAGTTCTGATTTTGTCTGTTTTTCCCATTTTGTGACTTTTTCTCCTAGGTCTATCCATTTTAAATCTTCTTCTTTAGTTAAACTAACATGCGGTATTAGATTTGATTTCTAAAGTGAAAAGAACTCCTGGGGTAATGAACAACTAATTACATTGTTCCCTTTCATGTCCCAGTACAAATTACACAGTACTAATTTGTTTGCATGATTTTTAAACAGTTTTTGTTCGTATTCTTTGTCAGGTCCTGGTGTATTACAATAATACAGAGTACAGTGCAACAGGTGTTGTATGTCAATGCAAAGGGAGGGGAACTTACTGATAGCTACATTCATTAACTCTTTAGTCACTGCTCCAGGGCCAGTTGTAACTAAGTCCTGGCTGTACCAGTAAAATGTCTCACCTTCCGTTTGCACTGCAAAAGTATTGGTCTGTCGCTGTGCTTCCATACCCTGCATGGTTGGAACTACTGCTATGCCTAATAGTTGCATAAGATCTCTGCCCAAAAGGTTCACTGGGCATTTCGCAGAAACAACAATTTTGCTTTTTTGGGTTAATCCTGAAACAGGATCTGTTATTGTAATGTTGTGGGAGAGAGGCTCCCGATACAGCTGTCCATTAGCTGCTTTTACAAGTATAAAGTCATGTGATTCTGAATTTTCTGGTAGTTCGGAGGGGTGTACCAGGGTTCGTGATGCCCCTGAATCGCACAAAAATTTGACTTCCCTCCCTTCTACCAGGAGTGTCACTTCTGGTTTTGTGTCAGCTAGATAGAGCTTTAAGCTCAGTAAGGCTAGGTCTAATATTTCATTTTCTTCACTATCGGTAGCTTCCTGCACTTCCTCTATTATCACATTCTCTGCTCCTTCTATTACATTGTCATTTGTCTTTTCTCTATTATTCCTATCTAGTGATTCCTGACTTTCATATAGTCAGTCCTCACCCTCATCGTTTTTGTCTTCCACTGCTGCTTTCTTATTTTTCTTGCAATCCCTTGCCATGTGTCCTTTTTCCCGCATTTGAAGCACTCACCTCTTTTCTTTCTCCCTTCAAAGTCCTCTGATCGCTGATCAGATTGTTTATTTCCCTGGGCATTCTTTTTGCCCTTTTGCCCGGACTGTACTAAATAAACTTCTCCATCTTCTACAGCAAATACTTGGGCTTTCTTTTCCTTTTTGTTATTAAAATACCTCTCGGCATGTCTAGCATATTCAAGCAGTGATTGTAATCTGCTTGTACGATGGTCTACCATATGTTTAGTAATGAAACTACTTATGGGTGCAATACAGCCTTTCAAAAATGCATTCTTTAACTGCTGCTCATATGGGGAATCTTGTGTCTGATCTTCAGGTACTTGCATTCCACAATGATTGTTAAAGCATTCCAATAATCTGGAAAAATATCTATCAACAGTTTCACTTTCTTGTTGGATGCATTGATTAATGCAAGTCCAGTCTGCCCTAGGCTTCCATTTCTCAGAAATTCGGTCTGTCAGACCTTTCACTCTGTTGTCTAGTTCTGCGCTGCTATGTGAGAGGGGTCTAAGTGCAGCGTCTCGGGGATTCCATTTTCCACTGATCATGTGCCAATCTGGACCTAATATTTGTCTGACTACTTTCTCTACTTCTTCTCCATTTAAGTGATAACTTAACCTCATGCCCTGTAAGTCTTCTAAGAACTTTCTAAAATTAACTTTTGGATGGGGGATTCCCTCTGTGGCTTTCCGGACGTCTTCTGGTGTCCACGGTCTGTATACAAAGAGAGTTGGGTTCTGCCCTTCTTGTCCTGCCTGAGGATTTGGTACTTCTATGAGTGGGCATATCTCTTCTTCACTCATAGCCCGTGAATTTCCATTCATTTGATATAATTCAATATCCCCTTTTAAATTATGTGTTCGAGACCTAGTCTTGATAGGATCTCTAACAAACGGTAGTGGTTTTATAGGCACAACTGGATATCGTGGAGGTGGGTCAGTTTGTTCTTTTGCTTCATATTCCGGTAAGGGAACTGGTAAGGGAACCGAAACCGGAGTGGGCAGAGGGGCTGATGCTATAACCAAGTTATTATCCTCTTTGTCTAGAAACATTGCTTTTGAATTGTTATTCTTTAGTTCTCTTCGGTTTGCTTCCTCAATCCACCTGTATGCCTGAGGAACTCCTAGTTTACGCTGTTTTTTAACCCGACCTTTAGAATCGGTTTTTAACTGTCTAATAAGTTTGATAAGCAAGGATCTTTCTAGTTTCCCATCAGATTCATATTTATTAACCCATTTAGTATAATATTTAATGTTGTCGGCGCGCTGTGATTGCATATATTTTGTGTCTTCGGTTAAAGGTGGGCTTTGGGTCTTTTTGTTTTTGTGCACGTATTACCCATTTTGTTCTAACCTTTTTTAAATGTTACGTAACCCTTTTTTTTTTAATGTGGTACCACCAAGTGTTTACAGTCTCTTCAGACTACCTGCCTACTTATTCTGTTTCCCTGATCTATGACAAGATAGCAATATTTCTGTCCCTGAATTTTAAAAATTATTACAGAACAAATACAATCAAGTCCCTGATCTAAAACAGAAAAAAGTAGATTCACCTTACCTGAGCCTCAGCGATTGGTCACTCACTGTTCAAATGGAACCCGCCTTCAGTCATAGATCAGAAAAGTGGCTGGCCTCTTTTGCATGACAATTCAGTCGGAGGTCTTTCAATGAAGAAGATCCGGTGTGGTATCTTCCCTGCGCAGTTTCATGCCCCCTGGCCCATCTGATCCCAGGAAAAATGAGGGTTTCCAGCTCCCGAAGGACCAAAAAAATGTTAGAGAAAAATACTTTAAAAAGACCAAAAGCATAAGGTTCAGTTCAGGTAACTTTATTCTTGTGCAAGGAGTCAAAAAATGCAGTTACAGAGTTTGTCTGGCTAAATCAGGAATTGTCACAGTTATTATACCTTTCTTTCAAGACATTGCCCACTACGACTGACGTAGCAGATCACCAGTTCACAATTCTGTTATTTTATAGATATTTCCCATACTTCTAGCTGACTCTTCAAAGTTTTAAAAAAGATTTTTCAGTAAACAGGATGGCCTTGATGACCACTGGTCAATTATAACTTTCTTACTATGTGATGTTACAAGTCTAGGTACTATGGCTAATTTAAGCACAATGCAAGTACAGATTTCTGAAGCAGTTTATTGTTCATTATATCTAACTATCTTGCAGCTTGTGCACTTTTTCATCAACTCGAACAGAGCTTATTGTCTATAATGAATGGATCTACAGAAATTATTATTATTCTCCTTTTAATTTCCTGACCTAGCAGAAAATCACTTGCTTTCCAGTACATTTCCAAGGCATAAACATGTATTTTGTTGTGCTAGCAAACTAGGTCAGAGTGCATCTTGCAGTGTCAGAAAGCATAATTTCAGAAAAGCACATTTGCAGTCTCAAATAAAACTAATGCTGCATATAGAATAAAAATGTGTTAAATCTTCCCTTATTAAAATAAGCATTGCACACATATGTTAATACATATTTTTCTAACAATATATATATATATATATATATATATATATATATATATATACATATATATATATATATATATATATATATATATATATATAAATTGCACTTATTCATCTGCTTTTACTGTATTTGTGTTTCTTCCTACTTTATTACTAGGGGCATTGACTACAACTCTGAACTGAGATATATAACAATAAGCATCTTTTTATGAGCATTTAAAGCGTTTTTTGATTGTAACTGCTTTATTTTATTTATTTTTATTTTATTTATTTATGTTACATTTGTTAACCGGGAAATTCTGACTGAACCAGGTCCATTTTCAGCGGAGGCCCGGGGAGAAAAGCTCTAACATCAAGTTATACAAATACAGTACATCCAGCATAGTACACAAAACAGGTTACATAATGTATGCTGAGCATAGTAATATAACAAGAATTAATAAAAACACTCCAGGTAAAAGAAGATATAGAACATGGGTAAAAAGACAATGTCAGTCATACATTGGTAAGAAAAGAAAATATATCAAGTAAGATTCTACAGTTAAAAGTACCCTTTCAGATGACCAAGCCTACAGGGGATCAAAGCTCCAGCATGTGATCAGAGAGGAATTTGGGGAGTTAATAGTAGTATGGGTAGGGTTATGTGATACAAGGACATAACCAGGTACTTAGAAGGTGTGATTTGAGGGAGTTTTTGAATATGGATGTGGAGGGGGCAGTGGACACAGATAGGGGAAGAGAGTTCCAATTTCTGGCAACAATGTGGGAGTAGAGTGCTTTCCCTGCATTATTGTTAGCCTTGGTGATGGAGAGGAGAGATTTTTCACTGGATCTTAGATACCAGTTTGCAGTATAGATAGTAAGTAGGTTGGATAATGAGGGGGATTTTTTCAGGATATCTGAGAATATTGTAGGCTGTGCCCAGCTGGTGATAGTCAAGTAGCTGTGGTAGCTCAAGCCATTTCAGTTCTTTTAGTGCAGCACAGTGATGGGTTCTATAGGTTGAGTTAGTAACAAACTTGGCTATTTTATTGTAGCATGATTCTAGTTTGTCTAGATCACATTGTCTGATTTGGGTAAAGATTGGTGCTGCGTATAATAGAGTTGAGAGGAGGTGGCTTTGTGCAAGAGCGACTCTTGTTTTTTGTGAGAGAAAGGACTTATGCCTGTATAGGGAGCCTAGTTTTTGTGTACTAGTTTTATGGTATGTAAGATGTGAACATCAAAGTGGAGATTAAAAAAAAAAAAAAAAAAAAAAAATATATATATATATATATATATATATATATATATATATATATATATACTTGTTCCACACCTTTCTAGGCTAGTATAGTCCAGTTTTCAGGTTAGTGCTGAATTCAGGGCTGTGTTACAGATCTCTGTGTTTGCCCATACCTTACTTGGATAGAAGGACGTTTCTCTGTTCACCTGTCAGAGAGGGGAGCTTTGAGCAGCTTATCTGTCCCTGGAGAAGTGGTTTCAGGTCAGAAAGTAATAGTTTATTGGCCATTTTGGGCTAATTTTTATCTCTTTCATTTCCCTGTTATAAAAAATGCATTTGCCCGGTTTTACATGCCGGGCAGCACCGGTTAGCTAGGGTATAACTATTCCCAGCTCCACAAAGTCTCCTCTTCAATTTTTCCCTTGGAACTAGACAAACTTTCAACTTAAGCACTCAAGTCATTCATTTCTCAGCCCAGCACTTGCTCAAAACTCATAGCAAGCATTTATAAACTCTAGCACTACAGAAGGACAAGGCTCTCTATTCAACCTTACCAGCCATTCAGTTTACTGTACCTATCCAGGCATGTCCAAAGGGCAGTTTCAGGTGTACCCTCCAGTCCAACTGGTGAATCTGGGCATTTTAAGGCAATGTAACAACTGCCTCATGTACACAGCCAACCCTCTCCTTCTACCACCAAACACTAATACATGTGAGAGATGCAATTATACAGCCAAACTGGAGGCTAAGCTCTCTCAACCCAAGAATGGATCAGACAGTCAAGAGGAGAAGGGAAATACTGGCATCACACCACCTGTCTCACATAGACCCATTAAACCAGCACCGGTAAAAAACACACGTAAATACACTAAAACATACTCGGAGGCTCTAAATAAAAATCTGCGAAAGCAACAGAGCCCTCCAAAGCAGACATCCAAGCAACCTCCACCCCCCCCAACACAAACCATGAAACACATACTTCACAAAACCAGTGTGCCATGCAATTACAGCCCTCAAGGCAAAATAACATACCCAATATACTAGTAATAGGTGACTCTATAGTCAGGCACACTGACGTCCCACTCACTAGGCTGAACAAGGAGAAGGTTACTGTTAGCTGCCTGTTGGGTGCCAGGATCCGCTACATAACACAAGCACTCAGGTCACTCCAGAACAAGTACAAATATGACTCTGTCATTGTCCATGTTGGTCTGAATGACCTGAGCCGTACTTCCCTGGACTACATGAAAAGAGACATGGAAGAGCTCTCTGATCACGTAGCCCAGGCCAGTATGACCCTGACCCTGAGTAGCATCCTGCCCTCACAAAGAATGATATCACGGTATAAAGAAAAATTATCAATTTCAACAATTGGCTAAGTTTCTGGTGTCATTCAAAGGGGATCCAGTGTCTGTCTGCCTGGGGATGACATGCTCGACAAGCCACACTGCTTCGCTAGAGATGGCTTGCACCTGTCACCTTTAGGCTTTTGAATACTGGCCAAGGCTCTTGACACCCCATATTGTCTTTTTTAGGCAAGGCTCAAAAGACAAACCCACCACCGTAATTAGCACAAGTAACAAAAATCTGAGGGTAATACTACTCAGTGCCAGAAGTCTAAACCTCAAAATGCACCACTCGAGGCAGTCCTCAGTATGGAGAAAATTGATATATGTGCAGTAACAGAAACCTGGTTTAGCACTACCAGGCTACAACTCATACCATACATTTCGGCCACAGAACCCGGACCAAAATACAAAAGGCAGGGGAGTATCCATATTCATCAAGGATACCCACACCTCCAGGTTAGTGGCACAGCGCGATGCTTCAGAGATTATCCACATGCAACTAACAATGAGCAAAACTGCAATTCAAATTGCAGTTTGCTACAGATCACCCACCATGTCCCAGGACCCCCATTCTGCATTTCTGGAAACACTGGGTAACATAAAGGTCCTACCAAACACCCTAATATTGGGTGATTTCAACTACCCAAACATTAACTGGGAGAACTACTCAAGTACTAACTCCCTTGCCCAACATTTCCTAGAATTTATAAACTCAAATGCCCTGGAACAACTGGTCAACACTCCCACCAGAGGTGACAACATATTGGACCTGGTCATCACCAACATGGGTGACCGGTGTTCCACGGGCACCTACAAGAATGCATGGATCGTGCTATCCCAACCAAAACCAAGACTCACTCCTCCAAGAAAAGGAAACCAGTCTGGTGGACCCCTGCCATAAACAAGCTATACAATAGAAGGAGGAAACTAGTACAGAAAAGAGTAAAATCCGAAGAAGGGAAGACATCCCTGATCAGTATCAGGAAAAAACTATGATCCCTCATAAAATCGCCCAAGGCGAGCTTTGAAAGAAAACTTGCCAAGGACTCCAAAGATAACCACAAGGCATTCTTTAGCTATGTCAAGAATCTAACTGGCAATGCTCAGATCTCCTGGGAGTTAGTGCATAATGGCACAAAATACACTGAACCAACCGATATTGCCAACATCCTGGCAGACAGGTTCAGTGCAAACTTCACCCCCCTCTCACCCCCAAAAGGGCCCATACCCATACCAGAAGAATGTAGAGCCCCTGAAATCACAGACACTCAGGTTAAAATAGCCCTCTCCAAAGCCAAAAACACAGCATCAATGGGACCGGACAGTGTCCCAGGCTGCATCCTACACGAGCTTAAAGACGAACTAACCCCTCACCTAAACACACTGTTCAGACTCAGCCTCTCCACAGACTACGTACCCATAGACTGGTGCACAACAACAGTTATTCCACTCCACAAAGGTGGAGCCACATCTGACCCCGGGAACTATCGCACTATAAGCCTGACTAGCTTGGTCTGCAAGGCTATGGAGCGCATCATCATGGACCTCATTAACAGAGACATTGGGAACCTCCAAACACTGGACCCTAACTAGTTTGGCTCTATTAAGGGACGATCATGCCTCCTAAACCTGGTGGACTTCTTCGAGACAGTTAACAAGGCTATAGATGAGGGAAAGGTGGTACACACAGCCTACCTAGACCTCACAAAGGCCTTCAACACCATTCCCCATTCTGGTATTATAGACAAGCTCACCAGCCTGAACATAAACCCCTATGTCACAAGATGGGTTTCCAATTGGCTCACGGACAGAACCCACATGGTGAAAGTTGCAGGAGCTAGGTCTGACTCTAAACTGGTTACAAGTGGTGTTCCCCAGGGCTCAATCCTAGGACCCCTCCTGTTCAGCATATACTTCTCAGAGGTACAGACAAGCGCAGGAGGACTATGGCTGACCAAGTTCACAGACGACTGCAAACTAGGGGCTATAACTGACTCACTGGCTAACACAGACATCCTGAAAAAGGGTCTCACTGAGATGGATACTTGGTGTCAAAATCATGGCCTCAAGCTAAATGCCAAAAAGTGCATAGTTATTCCCTTTGGAAATAAAGTACCCACAAACTACCACATAGGTGGTAGTCCCCTAAATACGGAAAACATAATAAGGGATCTGAGGACCCAAGTAGATAGTAATCTCTCCTTTGATAATCACATTGCCAAAGTGGTTAGAAAATCCTTCTATGTGGCCCACCTAATCACAAAAGGGTTTGCATCCAGATCAAAAGAGGTCATTGTGCCCCTCTTCTCATCACTCATCAGACCCATCATAGAGTACAATGCCCCATTTGGGATGTACCTTACAGGACACCTGCAACAGCTGGAAAGACCACAGAAGTACCTCACCAAGAGGATCACTGGCCTCAAACAGATGCCCTATGCAGCTCGACTGAAGAAACTCCAGCTGTACTCGGTTGCATAACGCCTGCTCAGAGGTGATCTCTGCCTGACATATAAGGCCATGTCCAACCCAGAATTGATGGACATGCTCCACCTAAAGAAAACCTTATTCCCTCGAGCCACACACTCTAGGGATCTAAGCTTCACCACAACAATAAATAGGACATGCTGGAGGGATAGATTCCTGTCCCAGAGACTTCCCATGCTTGGAACAAGATTCCAATCTGCATTAGGCAGAGCTCCTCGCTAGCACTCTTCAAGAGTCACCTTGACGAGTGGATGGGAAACAGAAAGTTTACCCCGGGGATCACTTCAGTGGCTCTTCTGGACAGAGGCACAGGGAACTAATCTAAGGGGCGGCGAAAGCCAACACATTCTGGCTAGGCTTATAAATGCCTTCGGGCAGATAGCCTAGTACCAACCTATGAACCTATATCCGCATTCACTCTGTCTCAGTAAAAAGTACAACTATAAATAATTAAAATAAAAAATATAAGTTGTACAGACTTCTGCATACCTGATTAAGGCATTATTCTCATTTTGTGTCTTACTAAAAAACAAATGATTGCATATCCTATTTTTAACATTTTTAACATTCTAGTATCTATGCAGCTGACTTACATCCAGAATGTTGCACTACCTGTTCCTCATCTTTTAAAACCATCCTCTTCATGGTTGTCTTTAAAATGCTCATTAAAATACTCTTTCAAATTCTTACATCTGTTATTTGTAGAAACTGGATTTTTGCCAACAATGTCCTGAATAAGGTTTAAATAAATGTTAGTTTTCCATAATAATACTACTAATAATAACAATGTTTTTAATAGTTCATATGTACTATGTCTGTACATATCTATGAGTATAACAACACTCCCTCAGAAATCACTACCTTTTTAAATACATTTCAAATACCTTGGCATTTGGCATGACCCTTCCCGTAACTTCTCCCTCCTCCTCAACCATACAAGAAAAATGGGTCTCTCTCTACTATTTTAGGCCAAAAAATCCCCCTCTTTCTTGCTAAAGCTTCTAGAACAGCCATTGACAAAGGAATTCTACTCTCCCAACTTAAATATGGCCTACCTCTCCAAGCATCAGTATCAAAAACAAAATCCACATCAATTCAAACAATAACCAACAAATCTGGTAGCCTTATTACCCAGTCCTTTAAAACAGAATACAGCTGTAAAACACTTAAAAAAGGCAAAATAGCTCCCTGTTCAACAAAGGGTTAAGTTCCTGCTGTGATCTCAACTATGCAAACTCCAAGTCAACGGTGCCTTGTCTCCCCAGCAGCTTAATTAAAGAGACAACCTGCTTGTTACACCTTTAGAAACCACAACTGCTCTGCCCACATACTGTCACTTTCCAAAACTAAACTCCATTGTACAGATCACTGCTTCTCTATCTTAGGTCCAAATCTCTCTCTCTCTCTCTCTCTCTATATATATATATATATATATATATATATATATATATATATATATATATATAAATATATATAGACACATGTATATCATCCTACCAAAAATTTAGAACTCAGCTAAAGGTCCACATTCTCTGATCATCCAACTGTCATTGCCTCTTATCCAACCATATCACCTAACCAAAGCTACATCATTCTTTGTCTGTTTCTCCTGCTATTAGACTCATATTATTGTCTCTCATATGGCATGCTCTGTTGCACCTATCTACACTTCTCACACTTAATCTTTCGCCCAACACAACTTCTCCTTCCAACTACTCACAAATTTTAACATCCTTCACTCCATTCAACTATCCTATATTTTCCTATACTACACGAAAGTCTTGATTCATTGTCGATAATGTTTATTACAACTGTATGTACTCTACATTTTGGTTCGCTGATAATGGTGTTTTGCAGATGTGCATTTTCATTATATTCTTTTTATCTCTCACTAAACAGCTCTAAATTTCTTTGTATTCCTGGGCTGAGAGAAGCATGGGTGATGAACTGCTGATATTTTGAATGTGAGGAAAGAAACTGATTACTTAAAAAAGAGATGCTTTGTTAGAAATTATCTGTATCACTGCTCTATCCAAGTAAGAACATTTAAATAAATAAATTATTATTATTATTATTATTATTATTATTATTATTATTTATTACTGTCCTTCCCATCCTTCAAAACCATTCTGAAAGATTTCCTGGACAAAAGCTGGCTCAGTTCTTGCTCAAAACCAAGATAAACGCTATCCCTAAATATAAACAAATGCCTGTTTATACCTTATATCTTCATAGTCTCCCTTCTTCACTCACTTCCTTATTTCTAGCAATCTCTCTCCCCCTACATTTTCTTTAAATATACTGTAAGCCTGCTTTTCTCTCACTTCACATTGCAATTCCTGTTTACATTATACTAACTTACCTTTAATTTCTCTATAAACCAGCTAAAACATCTCCTTTAAATTGTCATACAACTTGCATCTGGTCTTAACCAATGTTTTCATACTATGTATATATTATTAATTAAAATTTCTCTATTAAATCATCATATAACTTGTATCTGTTTTTAACCAATGTTTTCATATTACGTGTATTGAACTCCCCAACCTCCTGCACTTAAGCCAACTATCACCCACTCCACCATCTACAATCCAGACTACTGCCCACCTCTCAAAGACCTAGTACAGCAATAGTACAACAATAGAACTTTAAGATCATCTGATAAATTATTACTAAGCACCACAAAAGTCAATAACAGCTTTGGTGAAGCCCTGTTCTCATAGAAAATATCTAAGATCTGGAACTCCATTCCACAACAAATCGTAAACACTACTAATACAAAAAATTTCAAATTGCTCCTCAAAAAATACCTAAATGACAACTGGCTATGCTCCTGCTCTTCCCCAGGATGACTATTCACCTCATCTCTCTCTCTAGTCATCCACTCCTGTACCAACATCTGTTATCTAAGTCTTAAATTCTTCTACTCCCCCCTTCCTACAGAAACCCTCATTCATTAGATAAATAATCCTTCTATGCTCAACACATGTCAGACTTTTCAATAACTATGTAAAGCTTCCTACGCTTCCACTTTTCTTTCTTTCATGCTCTCTACCTCAAGATTGCCTTAGTCCACTAAACTGCAAATTACTAAAGTTGTTTCTTATTATTCTTCTCCGTAACAGAGCTTTTAGACTTTGAACTATTTTATGTAATGTTTTTGCATTTGTATCCATGTTCTGTAGTGTTTTTATTACATGGTATGCAATCATTTTTCAATTAATTTTTAGTTTCTTTGTAATGGAGCTTTTCTCCCGGGCCTTCGCTGAAAAAGAGCCATCTTGCCCAGTCGGACATTCCCGGTAAACAAATGTAAAATAAATAAATGTCTAATTTGGTGTAATTATTTAAACTGTATTTGTTTTTTTGTTTATTTTTTTTAAAGACTGTAAAATTATTTTTTGAACATGTTTTGTAATGCTTTGGAACTTTTCTTCCTGGGCCTCCACTGAAAATGAGCTCCTACCCAGTTTGACTTTACTGGTAATAAAATGTCAATAAATAAATATGTGTATGTTACCTTTAATGTTATCTTCTGCAACATTGCTGCCTAGTGGACTTTCTGTAATATTACATCAACCTAAAGAGGGTAGAAATATTTTGATCAACAACTTCCTAACCAGAAATCTCTTTTATAAATCACCCATTTCTTTACTCACATTCAGAATATTAACAGTCTGTCACCCTATATGTTTTTCTTGTCCTTTAAATCTATCTTGTTAACACCTATATGGTGTGGAATGTCGCACTTCTAGTAACTTACATAAATCCTTGGATTCCAGAGCATTTTCTATTAAAAAAAAAATTCCAACTTAAAAAGCATAAGAAAAACAAATGTAAATGTTCTGTGAACAACAAAAGCTATTAAAACTGTACAATTGACAATGTTACTAGTAAGAAGTCTTCTTTACAGTGATAATAATCTGTGACTCAGTCTTTCCATACATACTATAATGTATTATAATGCATGCAAAACCAGAATTACATTTTTTGCTAAACTTTCGCAAATTGTCAGTCGTTGGAAACGTAAAACTAGTACATGAACACATTTATTAACTAGACAAAGCTTTCACACCACGGCAAGAAATTAATTTCTGAGCAGATGTCAATTGAAATAATTACAGAAATGTGAAAACAACATACTTAACAGAATAATTAGCAATATAAATAACATTGGGTATCTCTTAAGATATGCAACTAACAGTACAAATATCAATGGCAGTTTTATTCAACAATACCTAAGATCTCATCTGATACCATGGAATATTTATTAAAATAAATCCCCAAAACTGGATGAAGTAACCAACGATAAACTAAGAAGAACAAAAATAGAACAGAAACTCATATGGTAAACACACGGCAGGCAACTCTTTAATAGAAATACAAAAAGTAAGCGCTTTTGCAGAGTTCTCTCTGCTTCATCAGACATACTGAGACAATTAAAGCAATGTTTAAATAGTAATGCATCATGGTATTAACCAATCAATTTCATGCTTGAGTTGATAAACCAATTTCAAATAATAACGCACATGATAAAAATATACACATAAAAATATAAAATATAAGCGCATTTATAAATTATCTAAAAACATACAAACACATACATTTTATAAAAATTGTTACAGAATGTAAAATTCTGATAGATATATCATATGATAAATAATTTGGGGAATCAATGCTTCAGAGCTCTAGTTCTAAGGAATGGTTTTAGGGAAACCTTACATTTCAGTCCAGTCGGTTTATCTGCTTGGAATCTAATAATCCATTCCTGTTCCAAGGCTTCAGCACTATTGATTATGTTTCCACCTCTCTTATTTTTTTGAACAATATGGAGAACCAAGAACTTAAAACTATGTGTGGTTCCCTCCTTCATCACATGCATTGCTAATGCATTACTTTCTTTATTATTTCTGATGCTTCTCATATGTTCGAGGAGTCTATCCTTTAGTAGTCGATTCATTTTGCCTATATAATAGGCAGGGCATTTCGTACAAAAACTAAAGTATACTACATTTCTAGTGTAGCAGTCAGCATAAAAATGTGTATCAATAGAAAAACCTCTAGAAAGATGTGTGTATTGTCCACCACCAAATATAAACAGACATGCCATACATCTCCTGCAGGCAAAAGTACCCGTCCTATCAGACCGCACATAACTAAGGCCATGTATCTTTCTATAACACAATTGTCTTTTAAGAGACTTATTATTCTTAAAAGAAAAAGATGGTGTATCTCCTATCACTCCATCAAGTTCTTTTACACTGGATAGGATACCCCAATTATTTTTAACTATATCACAAACTATATTAATGTTACTTGCAAAAGTCAATGGTACACGCAGCACATTACTCTCTGGATATCTTCTTGTGTTCAGAGTTGTTATCGTAACATTCTCATTATTTATAGCTGGATCATTTACATTATTTCTTCTCTTTCTATTGTAGCATGGTTTACACTTTTCTTCCCTTTCTTTCCAGGCCAAATCAATCTGCCTTTCAATATCTCTCACTTTATAACCCCTTTCACTAAATTCATGCTTAAGTAGAGTAAGTGCATCAGTAATGCATGTGTATTCTATTGTTACTGCAGTCTACTGTAAAACCGCAGTACTAATAACAGGCCATATTTTGGTTCCAGGTGAGCTCTAGACAAATATCAGTCATTCAATAATTATCAGTGACTCAGTAGTGCAGTTCTGCTCTTTTTCTAGTACATTTTGCCACACACAGACCAGGGTTTGAATCCAGTGCTATGTAGCAGTAGCAGTCACGTAATGTTTACAGATTCTCTCTCCACAGGAACTACAGGTAAATGGTTCAGGTCACCGTATTATGAAAAAATAATTGTGTGTTTAGATGTCACAGACTGTTAAAAATCATTAGCAAGAATGTGAAAATACAGCATAAAACAAAGGAAATAAATATAATAATAAAATTAAATTAAATAAATAAAATGTGTAATCATGGTATGGCTGTATGCCTGGGGTGTCTATTAAAAAGTTGCTGCATCCAATTTATACATTCCATGCAGATGTCCTCTGCAGTCACTGCTATTGGGTTCTATCCCATGCCTGCCAAGAAAAACATGATAGCTCTTAGTTTCTCTGCTCTACACATACATGTCTCTCAAGTGTCATGCTGACACATAATATAATTAGTAGGGCACAGCCCCTCTGTCACAGTAATACCATTGATAGCATTACCTAAATAGCAAAGTATCACTACCTCAGCCCACAGTACACCTTGGTAGTTATGTAGGTCCACCTGACATGCAAGTGTTCTGTGTAGTTCTGTACGCGCAGCTGTTAATGCTTGGCCCATACTGTCCCATGCAAATAGCTTGAGAGGTATGTACATGCTACAGTAGCTATAGGGGAGTTGTACACATACAGAAAGGACAGACCAGTAGAGTAGACAGTAGTACCTTTGTCAAGTAAATAGCTTATAATGCTAGTAATGGACTGTTTTTCTCTCTCTCCCCACCCCTTATATTCATTTATTTATTATTGTTATTCATTGGTTATGGTTTACTATTAACATATGTTGTTACATTAAACTGTATTTTGGGACATGTTTTATTATTGTTATGTATTATAATGGTTGCATATTAACATATCTTGTTGAATTACCTATTTTTTGGCCTGATGCCGTAACTGTTACTAGCATGCTGTTAATATACAGACTGCTCTGTTATTTATTGTTGTGTTTCATATAATATGCGGGAACAAGAGAGTGCAAACCAAATGTAAACCAAACAAATAACAAAAATCTGGAACCAGTAGTCGAGGCAATCAAGAGACAAGCAAATAGATTTATCCCAATGATCACAGTACGTTAGGGTAGGCCAGTTCCCTGTGATGCAGCTACCATGCCTCAGCTAGCTGTGGCACAGGGTCCTAGCACATCTGGGACCCAGACCGCTGGTGGTCCCTCCACTGTCCTGCACCACCCATGGTGTCAGGTGAAACTGCATCAGGGGACAAGGCCCAGCCTCCCCTGGCAGCAGTGGCAGAGGGGCTGCTGTCACCCAAAGACAACTGCCAGTCATAGTATTCAGGATAGTTCAGTGGACTTATGAACCATGCCTGCACCAGATTGAGGGCACAATGGTCAACCTGGTGGGGCAGCCTGGCCCTGGTGCCCAGCCTCCAGCACAGGCACCTTTGGAGCAGTGAAGGAGCAGTGTCGACTGTCCCATGGGTGGGGATGTGAATCATGCTGCTGCCATCTGTAGGCATGTGTGTCTCAGAGTCTGTAACACCCACACCATCCAAGGTGTTTACCACCTCACACATCTCCCTTGTCTGAGTCTTATCTGTCTTATCTAACTGCACTTGCATCCTCTCTTACCCAACTTACCCCCCCAACCGGACCTATGTCCCTTCCCCAACATTCCACTCTCACTTTATAAAAAAAAAAAAAAAAAAAAAAAAAAAAAAATGGACACCTGTCCCACAACAAAATATTGCCCCATACATAGCTCTCCATTCCGCATGTGTCCACTGGACCCAAGTAATTTAGTTCAATTGGCTTGACAACACACTTATGTTGTCCTTAACCTCTCTCTGGGGTTTGAGAGTCCAAATTCATATACAAATCTGTCCAAATGCACAGTTGTTGCTTTACAAGTCTTTCCTACACCCTTCCTGCACATCCCTACCTGCTTTTCATAAAGTGTTCCCCCTGCTTGCCCCATTTCACAACTGTCTTATCACCCCCTTTTTCTTTTCTTTATATTTTTAGAGCAAGTTTGAGAAAAGCTAAGCATAGAAGTGCAGCATGCCACACCACTTTGTTTAGCACAGCTTAATTGTGCTTAAATAAGCTGAAATGTGCTTTAATGAGCTTTTCAGTTTATTACAGTGTTAGTCACATGTAGAAAATAAACACCTCTACCAAGTCTCAAACCCAGTCTTATCTCCACTGTACCACACTGCAATAGCCCACCATGCTTCACAGGTCTTGGAGTATGTGTGTGATTCCAGCTAAGCATACTCAGTGCTACTTACAGTCATAGCAGGCATATGTGCCATTTTACCAGCAGCTTAAATATAAATAAAGAATATGAATATAAGTATAAATATATCTGAACAGATTAATATATTAATTTATCATATATATAAATATAAATATAATATCAATATAAATGGTAATATAAATATAAACTAACATAGTGATGTATTAATATATTATATCTTTAAATTTGATTATACATATGAATAGAAATATGACTAAAAATATAAATATATATTAACCATATTAAACCACGCTCATACACATGGCTATAGAAATGTTTCACACAGCCTCTATTTGTTAACATATATCTTGCAAATACACATGCACATCCAGTGACCCAGTAGCTCAATCTGTTAAATGCCTTGCTTGTAGTACACTTTACTACATGCAGTCCTGAGTTCAAATCCAGATTTGTGCTGCAGTTCAATTAAATTATTGTGACAACAGCAGGTAATGAGTGAATCATGCATTATTAATCCACACAAGCTGCTGCTAATTAATTAACTGCTACCATGTTTTGCAGGTAAAAGGCCTGCAGGTAGGAAATAACTGCACATAGCTGTATAGCATAATTATATGTTGCCTACTACTCTAGTATTGGCACTGTTGCATAACAGATGTTACTGAATCACATGCCTTGACTGGAATGTAAAGGGTACCCTTACCCTAGCTCTGTTGTAAAGACAAGGCAGACACAGCTACCACACATACACATATAGCCTGCTGTCTTCCAAAGTGTTCATACCCCCCATGTGTTCTAGCCTGCAGCAGCAGCTGCAGCCTGCAGCATACCAGCTGTACATAATGGTAGCTGCTACAGTCCTAACATACCCTAGGAATCTGGACACAGCCATACTTAATGTGGGGACAAAGGCCCAGAGTTAGGGACATGTTTTACAGTGTGCACTTACACAGATAGGCAGGTGATTGCGTAACAGTTGCTGCATTAGCATGCATATTCTGATAGTTATGATGTCTGACACACCAATGTGTGTGTCATTACTGACGTCAACCCACAATGATTTGCCAGTAATTTGACAGATGACCACAATGTCATGGAACACTGACCACACATATTAGGTGGAACTGTGGACATGCTGCAGACATCCCCACTGTTGACAGTTAGGATAGCTACCCTCTGCAAAGCAGTAGTCTGCACACCTCAGTAATGTCCATCTGAATAGCTAAGAAAGGGGCCCAGGTCTACATGAAGGCCTTATATATTGCACTTTGTTGGCATGTCATTGGCTAATGATACTGCACTTCAGCTGTTTTGGCTGCAATTAGCATATCATAACCAGACAGACATATGCTTAGGGTTTGGAGGCAGCACAGTCTAACATCTGTGCCTGCCTCCACCACTTTGGGGACACCCTGGATTGGTTGACTAATGTACTGCACCGATGATGAGCTGAGACAGTGTCTGTAATAGACTGTACATTGCCTGTGCTGGAACATCTTGTTGGAGTTGGGCATCAGACACATGGATGTAGGTCAGCAACACCATCTGTTGAGACTCCACATGGTTGTGCACAGTCATGCTCCCGTAGTGGCAGCACCTCCAGCACTACACAGTGAAGTTTGCTGTCCACATCATCATTTGGCAGGCCATAGGCATGTGGTCCTGGGTGGTCCCTTGGGGGACACAGCCCCAGCAGACCACAGTCATTGTCAGGTACTAGCAATGCAGCTGACCTTGGGCATGTTTTGCCAATGCTATTACTGGCAGACCTTGTTCCCATGTTTGTGGCTGGAGACAGTGATCTGGCCACTCTACCATGTACAGTCCACATCTGTCCACCATACACATGTGCAGGGGTAGCACAGGGCTTTCCTGTGTACATGTGCAAACTCAAAAACCACTGTCACATGCAGGTCACCTACAGACACACACAGCACATCTCCTTGGCCCATCTAATCCGTACCCCTTCCTTAGTCACACACATGCTGTCAGCAGTTTGGCACAGCCTAAGGCTCTGGCAGCACAAGGTGACATTATTACAGCACATGTACTTGGGTAGTGCTGTATTGTTTTGCCATGCCACTTGTTGTAGCCCATACCAGGTACTGTATGCTGGCATTTGGCAGGACTACACATCAAACTTTGGGTATCCTATGTTGCATGATATTGTACTGCTGGGAGTGTTGCAGAATGACAGGTGTGTCACAGACCTGTATATGTTTTTTTGCAGGGTACTGAGGACACAAACCATGGACACACAGTGTCAATACAGCAGCACAGAATGGCATGGCAGCACAGCTGATGTATGACAACAACAAGGTACGGCAGTGGCTCCCCTAGGTGCATATGTGTAGAACAGCTTATCACGGACAATGATGGCAGTCAGTGTACTCATGCAGTCAAAGCTTGTGCATACCTCTCAAGCTCTTAGAGCAAGAAGTCTAGACTAAGCCATCAATAATTGGGGGACAAAGGCCCAAAAATAGAGACACTTTCTAAACATTGCTCTTACAAACTCAAAAAATTGATAGAATAACAGGTTTTGCATTAGCATGAATTTTCTGAAGGGTATGGAGTCTGATACTCAAAGGTCTGTCATTATTTTCTGACTTCAACTCTCAATAATTTGCCAATGATTTGCCAGCAAACCACAATTTTATGTGAAATGGACCAAAAATCCGAGGCAAAAACCTGGATATTCTGAACCTACAAATCAACAAGGTGTGGTGATGGAGTTGACACATGTACAAAATCCTGTGTCTGGGTCAAACAGGTGGAGGCCATCAGGTATGCATTTCTAGGGGGGCAATTTAGAGCCAGCTGGTAGTCACAGGGCCATAAAATGCATAATCATTGCACAGAGACAAGCCATATGGGCATGTCTGTATTGCTGCAAGGGGGTAGAGCTACACACACACAACTTGGATGCTGTGAGATTAGAGCCTTGACCTATCTAGTAGTGTAGTACACACTATTGCGTGCAGTATTTACTGAACACACCACAGGTTATATCTGTTGCATATGTGAATGCAAGCACAGTACTTGCAGAGTACACAAAGTAGCCTCATGTTAGACAATGTGTGGCCTGTAGAGTGATATTGCCTGGTACTGTTATTGTATCTAGTGTCCTAGGAGTGATATACCTGTTAATATTCCTGCTATGTGTGTACAGTTAACAGTATGGCCATATGTGGCTGGTTGCAGTTAGACAGGCAGACATGTGGGTTGTCCAAGGCATGCGTTGCAACCATTGTACATTACAACACCTGCTCACCTATGTCTGTCTACACGGTGACATTTCGCAGGCAGAGGGGTCTGTGGGTGACTGGACTATGAAATGTTGTGGCCTTGGTCTGGTCCATTAGACAACTGTTGTGATTTGTAAGTGCAGATAACCCCAGCATTCAGAGGGTATGTGGGGACATTCGTACACCCCCCCCCCACACACACACACACACACGCGTGCATATATATATATATATATATATATATATATGTGTGTGTATAACAATGATTTTTGCTAACCTGTTGCTGTATGTGTACATTATGTAAATGTGTTATGTAGATATATGTGGAGAGTCTGTGTATCACTGTACTTTAGTTTATATATATATATATATATATATATATATATATATATATATATATATAGTCTTATCATATATATATTTTATATATATATATATATATATATATATATATATATATATATATATATATATATATATATATATGTGTGTGTGTGTGTGTGTGTGCCACATACTGATAGATACACTAATCATGTGTGCGTGTGATAAGGAAAGACAGATATGTATACGTAGCTGTCTGTATGTACAGACATATTTCCACATAGCAGCTCTTTGTGAGGGAAAGGCAACAGACTTGTGCTCAGGTTGCCTAAGTGTGGGAGCATGCCCAGTGTGACTGTCAGTATTTACAATGTGACCGCAGGTCAGAGCTACCTATACACTGGTCCAGAAGTTTGTGTGCTGTAGACATTATTGCTGCCTGCACCTGTTTCTGCAATACAGGAATCCCTGCATTTGGCCAAGGTATTCCCCTGCTGTTTGCTGTAGTTAATATGTGACTCATACCTCTCATATGGACAGATTTTTGCAGAGTGTCCAAACTTTGCCTCATAGTTATGGGCTGTTTTTCATAACAGTGTGATTTCCTGGAAATTAGTGGCAAATTATTACGGATTGAAGTTAGAAATAATGACATACATTTGAGTTTCAGACTCCATACCCATCAGGAAATTCATTATTCTATCAACTTTCTAAGTTTGCATGAGCAATATTTATACATTGTCCCTATTTTTAGGCCTTTGTCCCACTTTTATTCATGGCTTTGTCCAGATTTAATGCTCTAAAAGTTTGAGAGATATGATGTGAGTGGGGTACATGATGTGACACCACACACAGGGTGACAGTCTGCATACCTCTCCCTGTACATGTTTTTGCAGAATACGCAGCATTTCGCCCCATATGTCTGGTCTGTTCCTCATACATTTGTGGTTTTCCGGTAATATACTGTAAAATGCAGTCACTGAATTGTTCTAACTACTGACACATTTAAGTGCATGGCCTATATAGCTTGCAACTAATCTGACCTGTTGCAACCTGCTGTTATACTAGCCACCCTCTAGGTTACTCAGAGCATGTATAATGTCTGTCTGCAGGTTTGGCCCTTTGTCCCCCCATTCTCTCTTGCTTGGTCCAGCTTTCTTGCAGTAACAGCCTGAAGGGTTATGACAGTCTGTGGGAATGCCGCCATACGAGTACCTCACATGCAAAAGATACAGATGCTGCCAGATTCAAACCATCAACACAATCACCCATGCTAATGTCCCTATCCCAGTTAGCCACAGCAGATGCCAGACAGAGGGTTCTATTCCTCACACTATCAACAGCATACAGACATACATTTTCACCCCTAAATTACATGGATAATACAGCCTGTGGCCAGGTTCCCTGTCACAGCTGCAGAATTGTCAGGTCTGCTGATATACCACTGCAGACCTACTGTTACAGCAGTTGTATTTGAACACTGATGTGTTGGGAGTGGGGGAAGACTAGTCCATGCTCAACTGGCATAGATAGTCATGCAGCTGTCCTGTGACCCCACAGTTTGCCAGCTCCCTTGAATACTGTAGTGGATTATCCAGCCATGTGGCTATGCAAATATTATGGGACACATACTATTGGACAGAGTACCTGCTGTCCCAAGTGGCTATTAAATCTCTGCAAATAGCCCAGTGGCCCACTATATTCCCTTGCATACATGCGACAAATCTATACATATGCTACCATATTGTAATATCTCTTACAAGTGGTGTATAGGAGAGTGACTTACCTTGCAAATGCAGTCATTGACAGACCTGTAGTTCAGGGGTGACTCTGTCTGATGCATGCAGTACACAGCCAATACATGGTTAGGTAGAGGTGGTGTGGGTTACCTGACATTAATTTTAATATATGTATGTGAGTTGGAGTAAGGTGTCAGTCCCTAGGGTCCTAGGATGTAAGTGTGTGTGCTATGCACTGTGTCTTCGCCAAGGCCAGGACATACTGGCATGCCTATGTCTGCCTACAGGAACAACCTCAGGGGGTTTCTCCTCAAAGTCCCCCTGTGGGTCTAGCTATGGGGACCTAGGCACTGGTGGGGGGACTTTGTATCCTTTCCCTTTGCGGATTCTGCTGCAGCTGTTTCCACAGGATCATATTGTGTAGCATGGCACACACTGTGAACTTCTGTGCACATGTGGCTGGACAGTACTGCAGGGCTCCAGCAGATATATCAAGGCACCGGAACCATGACTTCAGCAGCCCATACACACACTCTGTATGATGTTCATAGGTTCATAGGTTCATAGGTTCATAGGATCATAGGTGTGTAATAGGCTAATGGCCCTGGAGCCTTTACAAGCCTAGCCCATAGGATTACCCTGGCATTGTGCCACCCGACCTTAGTTCCCAGTGCCTCTGTTGAGTAAAGCCACTGGAGTGATCCCTAGGGTGAATTTTCTATTTCCCATCCACTCATCAAGATCTCTCTTGAAGATAGCTAGTGAGGTGCTCTGCTTGACATGTATAGGAAGTCTGTTCCATAGCATGGGCAATCCCTGGGTTATGAACCTGTCCCTCCAGCAGGTTCTGTTGATTGTGGTAATGAGGTTGAGGTTTCTGGAGCATATGGTGTGGAGAGATTGGGATTTCTTCAGATGTAGCATTTCTAACATAGCTGGGTCAGACATGGCTTTGTAAGTCAAACAGAGATCGCCTCTAAGTAGGCAATATGAGACAGAGTATAGTTGGAGTTTTTTTAGTCTGTCCATATAGGACGAATGTTTAAGGACAAGGAACCTCTTTGTGAGGTACTTTTGTGGCCTCTCCAGTTGTTGGAGGTGTTTAGTGAGGTACATGCCAAATGGGGCATTGTACTCAATGACTGGCCTAATAAGGGAAGAGTAGATGGAGACAATGACCTCTTTCTTCCTGGATGCAAAACCCTTACTAATGAGATGTGCCACATAGAAGGACTTTCTGACCACAGTGGCGATGTGGTGGTGAAAAGAGAGGTTGCTGTCAACCTGTGTTCCCAGATCTCTTATAACGCCTTCTGCGTTCAGTGGATTACCATTGATAAGGTAATTCATGGGAACAGGGTTTTTCCCAAAGGGGATGACGACACATTTTTTGGCATTGAGCTTAAGGCTATGGTTCTGACACAAGTCGTTGGTTTCAGTGAGGCCTTTCTTTAGGATCTCAACATCACTTGGGAAGTTAATAATAGCTCCCAACTTGCAATCATCTGCAAACTTTGTCAGCCAAAGTCCCTTCATGTTCTCCTGGACTTTAGAGAAGTAGATACCAAACAGGAGAAGACCCAGGACAGAGCCCTGTGGGACTTCACTCATGACTGGTCGGCAGCCTGACTTGGAATCAGCTACTTTCACACTGTCCATTCTACCTGTGAGCCTAGCTTAGTGAGTTTTTTTATGATTCCTGAGTGGGGAATGGTATCAAAGGCCTTGGCCAGATCAAGGTAGGCTGTATGAACCACCTTGCCTTCCTAGTTTGTGCATTTGCCTCATTATGGCATTCTTCTGTGGGTGGGAGTGCATTTCTGAAGGGTGTCATCATTTACAGTTCCAGTCTGTAGACAGCATCCCCGTAAATGGCCATACGGGATGTCCATCCTAGCAAACATCTGGTACAGTTGTGATGCATGCCAGATATGGGAGTCATGATAACTGCTAGGGTTTCTGGCACACACATTCATGATAATACCTTGGGCATTGCACATGACCTGGCAGATGATGGAGTGATACCTCTAGTGGTAGGTGTAGACTCTACCTTCCTCACTGGGTGTTGCCTTGATGTGTACATGAGTGCAGTCTACAGCACCCAGTACCTCGGGGTAGTGTGCTGCACAGTAGAAGAGTAGCATACTGCTGGCCCTCTCCTCAGGTGTGTGGGGTAAATAAATGTGCTCACTGGCAGGTGGTAGCATGGCACCCAGGAACTGGTAGAATACCCTGGATGCTGATGCATGTGAGAACCCCATCATGTCCCCATTTGGTCTTTGGAAGGTACCTGTAGCTAGTATGCTAAGGGCTACACATACCTTTGTTTCCACTGGGATGGGGTCCTCTCTGTTAGCTCTGGGTCTGAGTTGAGGGCAGCAGAGCTCAGTGAGTTCTTGTAGTATGTCCCTGTCTACCCTGTAACATTCTACAATCTCCAGCTCATGTAACTCCTAGGAAGATTACCCTGGGCCTGAACACTCTTCTCCTTCAAAGTCTAGAACTATTGTCAACAGCAGCATCAGCACTGACCTCAGCATCTAGCACATACAGATGTAGCAAACTTGCAGCAGCCCCTAGCATACCTTCAGTTAAAAATCCCAAGTTTGTACTTCACTGGTGCAAAGTATGGGGGTGAAATCAGATTGTAGAGTGTATGCAACCTTTATATTGCCCTGCTGTTTGGTGCAGCCTGTGTGATTGGCTATCTATGATGCATTCCACCTGTCAAGTACATAACTAAGGGGTATTAATGGCCCTAGTTTAAGTGAAACAGGGGTCATCAGTAATTATTATATATCATTGTCTTTCTCAGCCACTTTTTTTTTTTACAGCCTTCTTCGCTGTGCACTGCGGTGCACCGCTCAAACCCATGCTGCAAAGATAAAAAATGCTCAGCAGTCAGTAGATACACCCCCATGGCCGGTCATGCTTACCACAGCAGCACATAGCACAAAGATACTAAAACACATGCCCCAAAGGTACACAAAGCTTAGCGGTCACTGGACATGCACCCCTGCTGAGCAGAGCAGTGCCACGCAAACAGGAGCCACTAATCTTCAATGAGCTTAAAAGATTGTGGACACACCCCCTTTTGATGTCAGCTACCTCTTCAATGGACACCAACACAGTTCTGTGTCAACACAGATGGGATCTGTGGACACAGATACCCATTTGTGCTATTCAATAACCCCAGCTCATTTACTTAGAGATCCGTGCACAGAACCTGGAAACTACACGGTTCCAGGCCCTGCCTTGTTAGCAATCACGGCAATCTACCATTGTACATACTCCATGCAGGGTCCTATAATGCATTGCTGTCACATACAATTAAATCTGGTTATTACACTCCTTTTTTATTTTATTTTTTTTCATAACAGCATGTTTGCACACTGCGGCACGCCACGTAAACATACGCAGCTTATTAAAAATAAATAAATTTAATTATTTTCCTTACGGTTTTCAACACACAGTGGACAATTTTGCATATATCTGTCTATTCTGCTAGTTCTGCCACTCTAAGTGCACTTTTACAGCCCCTGGTGTCAGTTTTACATCCTGTGCATGTTTAATTTTTCCATGTACATTACAGACACCAACACGGGGTCTGCAGGACTGCCTATCTGCTTGCTGGATCACTCTACCACCCTCATTTGCATGCAGTTCACCTACTTATGAGGTGATTTGCATGCCACAGACACTTCTGTGTTGGCACACTCCTGCACGCCCCTCAGCTCTATTTACTTTGTTGCACATCTGCTTACTTCTGTGTAAGCACCATGTCACTATGCCTACACGGAAAAAAGTCCCCTTTCATCCTTGTGGATGAAAGCGCTTAATCTTGTGTTGGTGAGTTAAAGAATTTTTTTAGCTAAAGGCTGCTGCTTTGAAGGGTGCGTTCTTTCAGTGAATCCATCACAGTTTGGGCGTGTTATACATATGTGTTATTTTGGATTTATTTTGTTGTTTGCATGCTCAGTGTGTAATTTACTAGCAATGCAAAAAGGGAGGAGCTTACTGAGTTCAATTTACAGTTAGGGTACACAGCATAAAATCACCAGGTTTAAAAAGCAAAATCAACAAACATGAGTGTGGGTGGGAAAACACAGCAGGGAATCACCTGCAGTGCTTTAGTTTATGCAGGCTTGAAATCTTTTCAAAGACAAAGACCCAGAGTTTCACTGAGTATTTTAGTATCACTCAAGAGACAATTTAACCAATGAAAAAAATGTGTGAAATGTGCAGCGTACATAATTTGAGTGTTTACTTCTCACATAGAACAAAAACACCAGGCCAAGCAGATTTCTTAAAATAGAAAACAAAATGGAACAGGTAACAGACAGCAGCTGTATTGGTCTATTGCTCAGATAAAAAATATAGGTTTCCTCGCCCCGCAGGGAATCACCAGAAGTGCTTTAGTTTATTCAGGCTTGAGATCTTTTCAAAGGCCCAGAATTTCACTGAACATTTAAATATCACTCAAGAGACAATTTAACCAATGGAAAAAACCTGTGGAATGTGCAGCCTAGATAATTAAAGAGGAACAGAAACACCAGGCCTTGCAGATTTCTTAAAACAGAAACCAAAATTAATGAGATACATAACCAAAAAATAGATGCTACTTAACTTTCAAAAATGACTATAGTGGTTAAAATAAGTTAAGGCTGACTATAGCATTGAAACTTATCAAATGTTCTAGATCTGAATATGATCTTATATTGGTCTCAAAAGTTAAAATCAAGGAGTCTCAACAATAAACTGCACTCCCTGGTAGCTATCGTCACCATGGAGAAAGCTGACATTGCAGTTACTGAAAAATGGTTCAAAGCCATGAAAAGCATTCCGGCAGTGCATAGCTATAATGCCTTTCATACATTCCATCCACCCACTGAACATGAAAGAGCAACAGGCGGAGGTGCATCTAGCTACATAAAGGATAAGCATAACTCAATGCTAGTCAAACAGTATGACATGCTTGAGCTGCTCCTTGTCCAACTATCCATGGAAACAATCCATTGCCATATTCGTGCTAGACACAGATCCCCCACCAAAAACCAGGAAACCCATACATCATACTTGAAGTTACTTGAATCACTCACTATCCAGCCCAATACCATATTCATGGCTGACTTTAACTACCCCTGCAATAATGGGAGGCATACATGACCACTAATATGCAGGCCCAAAGATTTATTGACTTTGCAAATTCAAATGCTCTGTAGCAACTGTCTGCACTCCCACTAGGGGAACAAATGTCCTAGATCTGGTGCTCACAAGTATGGAAGAGTGTTGCACACCCCTAGTGTGATGCCCTCACAGGTCAGATTAGAACACAAAGTGGTCTCCATTGAAATAAAGGTAAAAATAAACCACTCCCCCACCTAACCCCAAAAACTTTAAGAACTTTTCTAAAGCAAACTACCTCCTATTAAATTATGGCAATACATAGTTTCCAAACCCCCCAAATCCAGAAAACACAGAAGCCTATGCAGAGGTATAGACAAAAGCCCTGTATGACCATACAAACAACCACATAAAATAGTCAGTACCAGACCAAAATACACTCAGATAAAACTGCAAAAACAAGCCACCTTGTTGGACCCCTGGTATAAGTTGCATAATAAAAGGAAGGAAATCCTGTCAAGAAGTAAGAGGGAGTGTGCCCAACAAAGCAAAAAAGTCCCTCATTATTCTAAATAAATGAATCAGGCAACAAGTCAAGTTTCTGAAAGCCGACTCACAGTCTTAAGGGCAACACCCAGCAATGTACAGAATTAGTTCTAAATGGCTTCACCTATACTCAGCCAGCAGATATAGCAAATCAGCTAGTGGATAAATTCAGCTCAAATTTCACCTCCCATCACCCCAAGTTCTGCTCAAAAAAATACCCTCCACCACTCCCCCACCAATTATCACCAAAGAACAGGTTGCCAATGTGCTCTCTAAAGCTAAAAACACGGTTTCAGTGGGGCCCAATGATATATCAGGCTGCATCCTAAACAGCTTAAATCAGGACCTGTCAGGCCCATTAGGATATTTAACGACAGCCTCTGGACCATCTATGTTCAGATAGAGTGCAGGACAGCAACAGTCATCCCTTTGCATAAAGGGGAACAATCAACTGACTCAGAAAAGATTACAGACCCATAAGTTTGACTAGTCTTATATGTAAGGCCACAGAAAAAATAATCATGGACCTGATAAACAGTGGCAGAGGAAACCTCCAAACACTGGACCTGACCTAATTTGGATTTATCAAGGGGGGGAGGGGTTCATACCTTCTAAATCTGGTGGACTTCTTTGAGAAAGTCACTAAGGCCATGGACAAGGATAAAACAGTACTTACCACCTACCTTGACCTAACTAAGGCATTTGACATGATTCCCCACTCAGGCATTATCAATAAACTCACAAAACTGGGAATAAATCCCAGTGTTACCAGATGAATAACCAATTGGTTCACGGATAGGACACATGGTTAAAGTAAGTGAACCCAAATCCAGCAAGAGGCCAGGTACTAGTGGTGCGCCACAGGCCTCAGTGCTGGAACCACTCCTGTTCAGAATATACTTCTCTGAAGTCAAAGCTAATGTGGAAGGCCTCTGGATAGCAAGGCTTGTTGATGACTGCAAGCACGAGGCAATCAATGAATCCCCAACAATGCAGATATCCTTCTGGAGGGTCTAAATCAGACAAATGACTGGTGCCACAGCCATGTCGTAAAACTAAATGCAATAAAATGCATTAACATACCTTTTGGGAAATCAAATACCTCTGCAAATTATAATATTAATAGTACACTCCTAAGAGTAGATTCAGAGGTGAAAGATCTGGTTAGATAGATAGTAGCCTGAATTTTGACTGCCATTTGTCCACAGTGGTGAGGAAGCCCTTCTATGTGGTACAACTTATAAGTGAAAGTATGGCATCCATATCCAAGTAAATTATAGTCCCGCTGTGCTCAGCCCTCATTAGACCAACAATCGAGTACAATGCATCATTTGACATGTACTTGACTAGGCACTTACAACAGCTGGAGTGACCTCAGAGGTTCTTCACAAAGAAAATATAGGTTGTAAACAACATGTCCAATGTGGAGAGTCTAAAAACTCTATCCATTTACTCTGTCTCCTACGAACTATAAGGGGTAACCTATGCCTGACCTACAAGGCACTCACAAATCCAGTTCTGATGGAGCTGCTACACATTACCAAATCAAACAGCACGAGGGTCACCCTATCAAACAAAGCATGCTGGAGAGACAGATATGTGTCTTAGAGAGTTCTCCTTTATTGGAACAGGCTTCCTATTCATATTAAACAGAGTCCTTCCCTGACTCTCTTCAAAAGCAATTTGGATAAATGAATGGGGAATCATAAATTCACACCTGGGGTAGCAACTGTGATCATCATGGACAGGGACAATCTTTGACACTGGCACAAACCTATGTCATCCTCTTGCCCCTAAGGGCCATATATTGGGTAAAATCAGGTTATATTGGCTAGACTTGTAAGGGCTCATAAGCCATTAGCCTAGCAATCTCCTATGAACCTATTAGCCTATGAAGGTATTCTTCAATTGCATCAGAAAAATGAGAATAAAAATGAAAAACTACGTCATATATTATCATAAGCAATAATGTGATCATGCTGTAGGACAGAGTGAATGTAGCTGCAGAAAAAAAACAGTGTACAATCTTCGTAATAAGCAATGATGTATGTCAGAATGTAGTACATACAAGATGAGATATCTCTTGTACCACTCCAGATGAATTGCTGTCACAAATAGCATTTAAAATTAAGTACTGTGGAAAGAGGTAACTTCCATGGTGGTTTCTACATTTTTTAGTTTCTCCAAATGTTTTGGTTTCCTATTACCTTGTCAGAAGTGGACCCTCTCCTAATTCAGGGTATGATTAGAGTTCAGGAAAGTAGTATTGCTTCAGCCTTTGACCTTTGCTAAGATTGCCCTACTCAGCACCCACAATGTACCCAGAATTGCCTCCTTCTACAGTCTGTATGATGTCACATATATCACCAGCTCACTTACATCATGCATTTGAGATATGTGAGGAAACAAAAGCACTTGATCAAAACCCACATGAAAACAGAGTAACAGCAGACATTACACAGAAGGTACTCTTGCCAGTAAGCGAAGTGGAAATCCAAACACTGAGAAACATTAGTGCTAACTGCCATGCACAACCCCCAGTGCTATGGACCCACTAAATATGCATTGTGTATTAGTGTGTAAACCACTGAAAGCAACCAAAAACCAAGGATTCCATTGTTCAATAAAAATAACAGGAATGTAAGAGCCATCCAAGTGATTTACATGAAGTACGACAAATTAGCATACTTCTAAAAGCAATAACAAGAAAAGGGAAGATGAATCCGATGTGTAGTATAAAAAGTCCAACTTAAAAAAGAAAGCACAAACCACACTAAAATATCTGTTCTCTCCTGATACTTCTAAAATTCATTGGGTGAGTGAAGTGAGAAGGAGGTTCTTCAGAAGAAAGATGGGTAACAAAATAATGCTAGCAGCTACTCTGGTAGCAGATCAATTTCTTCATTAAACTTCACACCACAGAGTAATCTATTTCCTCCTGGATTTTGAACTACAATTAACAGTTTCAATTTCACATAGGACTCTCTCCCATTCTCTTCCAAAATAATCTGAAGGATGGCAATCCCTGCACTGATTGTGTCTTCTTAATTTCTTAGAGAGTTGAACTCCAGAGGAACACTGATTTCTGTAAGGACAGTCCCAGCCAAGGAAGGAGCAATGGGTAAGTGAAGTGAGGATGTAAACATCAAAAGACAAAATTAAATTGAAGATAGTTTGCTAGTTTTGTTTGAGCAACACACCCAGTGCAGCTCTGTGTAAAGGCCATATTGATATGTTTGAGAAGGGGCCAAAAGAGAAAGTTTAGCACTTAGCTATATAACTGTCCCGTTATGGATATACTAGACAAAGAAACGTCAGTGAAGATAATCTTTCCATAAAAAAGTTTATTGAGCAGTAAAGCAGTTGTAAGTTTGCATCTGACACTGGGTAAGAGAGAGATTGTCTTGCATGCAGTTATGAATGGTTTTGACTTTCCCCAGATTATTACCACTGTTATTGTAAAGGGCACACTCTGGATTTGTTGTTCCAGCTTGGTATATCTACCTTTGACTTGACAGTTTAGCTCCTTGAGTGACCACCAACTTCTCAAGTTCTCATTATACTTGACTCAGTTACAGCCTCCCTAACTTGAGTTGATCAAATACAGGAGCTCAAGATCAATTTTCCCCAGTTTTCAACTTAAGGCATAGGATCCAAATGAGTTAATTGCAACCTATAACATGGCTTTTCTTTCTACAGTGTATCTTCTTACCCCAGTTTGTGTACACCCTGTGCAGCTTAAGCAATATGAACAATGGCTTCATATATATCAGAAAGCAGGGGGTGAAGGCTACAGCATAAATGCTAATGCACTGCCTGCCTTGATACCAGGCTTTGCTTTGAATGGTTTGTAATTTATCAGATGGAGATCACCAGGAAAAAAGGTTACCTTTTATCTGAGCTGATCTCTTCTGTGTCAAAAGAAACCAGCCAAGCTGTTTTGGGGGATACTAAGCCTGAATAATCTGGGCTTTCTTTCCACCTGTAGAGCTGTTTTGTCTCATGAGTGTGAATTGACTGGTTGGTTCTTCTCACCTAAGCTGGCCTCTTTGTAAACTGTGTCGCCCTCCATGATAAGCTCAATAGGTTCTTGTAATACAAGGGAGAAGTCAACTTAGTGGGTTCTTCAGGAGGTTAATTATCAAATGTGCCAGTGTCAGCAGTGTCAGTGCCTCAACAGGTAACATGCTTGCTTTTGGAGCTGGGAAGATCCAAAGTCTGTGGTTCTATTTCCACTCTAGGTAACTGGACTGATTTTCAAATTGCTGACACTGCAGTGCAGTATTAGGGGGGTGCTGCACTCTTGGAGGTGCTGTTCATTGGAAGGGATGTTAAACTGTGGCCCCATTTGAATAAGCGGGTGGTAGATTAGGTGAATGTAAAAGATCCCATTACATCTATCAAAAAGAATAGAAGAAGTTCTCTAATGCACTGGCAAAATTTACCCTGGTAGTATAAATATCACATTGGGTCTCCTCTTAAAAGATGTTGCTAGCCTATTGGGAATCACCAAGTCAGTATTTGGTAAATATAATAAATAAAATTTGGTTTCCTTGACTGCAGGCATTAATACTGCTATCTACAGGCTGAATCCTTATCTCACTAAATTGTTTTTTTTTTAACCTGTCTTGAAGCACTTGGACCATTGATTTCCAGGTTATCATTGTTTGCTTTAATACTGGAATTTTTCAAATTTTACTAACAGAGACTTTGGTAACCTCAATCATGAAGAAGAATTATTTAGATCCTGATAACATAGATAATTACATCCCTATCTCTAATTTATCAATTATTTTAAGGTAACTGTGAAAGCTGTTTGTACCCAGCTTGAATCAGTTCTCAAGAAGCACCATATTCAAGACCCTTTGCGGTTCAGTTTCTGCAGCAGGTATAGTACTGAGACTTCCTTTGCTCAGGTTTAAATTACCTTCTTATGGCACTACAAGTCCATCACTGTCCTCCTTGATATCCCCCACTTCATTTGGCATAGAACACCATAACATCTTAGCTGATTACTGCTGAACCTACTGTGGAGCCTCGGTTACTACATTGGATGGTTTGCCTCTTACCTTAGAGGTTACACTCACCAGATTGTTACATTCCTCACCTGTATAACCTTTCATGTAGGGCTCTATTTTTAGACATCTTACTGTCCTCCATATATCTGCTTTAGCTTGGAACCTAATTAAAGAAAAAGTCCATAGATATCACTGTTATTTACATGATACACCTCTATGCATCTCTCCCCCCTCAGGACATGTTGTTCTGTGTGATTCATTAGCAGAGGATTTGGATGTCATCCAGAACTGGATGACCATCAGTGACCATTGACTTAACAAGTCCAAAATTGCTGCCATGGCCATTAATGGTATTCTCCAGAAATCTAACTGACCAATGCTTGAACTCATTGTAATTTTCAGTGGTGATAGGCTAACGTTTGTGAGGAAAATGAGAAATCCTGATGTAATTTTAATATTAAAGACAAGATCTCAGCTGTCTTGAAGACTTCCTATTGTCATCTTTTGAAATATCTTTCGCATCAAGCATCGCTTTCGAGAAATGACAGGCCTTGGTAATTTTCTGATTTGAGTCTTGAAATTCCTTGTACCGAGGGCTTCCATATAGTAACCTTGATCAATTGCAGCAGGTTCAGAATTGCATAGCATATTTTTTGTGGAGTCCTCCCATTATCATCATATCTTCATGTATGTAAAATCTCTGCCGGCTGCCTGTAACATCATTTATCATCTTTAAAATCTTGCTTTGTTTTTTTTTTTAACTGTGCATGACCTTGGTCCTCATACCTTTAGGAACTTTTTGTTCCACGTTATACAGCTAAGTCCCATCACTCCTCCACTCTTGGACATTTAGAGCTTCCAGGAGCATGCTTGGAGACCCCTGGAATCCAGGCTTTCAGCCAACAGGACACCTGTCTTTAGACTACCATAGACTTGTAAAGCACAAGAGCAAAATAATGTATTGAATGATGTGCACTGTGATGGCTCCACTCTGGGCCAGCCATCAAGGAGCCTGAATCCTCACCACTGGCACTGGAGAGGGATGCTCACTTAAACAAAAATGGATACACCCTATATTTCCAGATGTAGCTCTATTCATCAAGCACAATTTCCCTTAAAAGCACACAAGGAACACACTCTGTCCAGGGTCTGGGTTTCTCTATCTGTCTCCCTCCAAGTCCCCAGTCAGACTCCCTACTGGCACAGCTGTAGGGTTGAGTCCTCAGCTAAGTGTCTAAGCCAAGTCCTCCAGCACCCTCTCTGTGAAACCAGTGCTTTGTGTTCCTGCTAACATACACACACACACACACACACACACACACACACACACACACACACGCATGCGCACACACACACACACACACACACACACACAAACACACACACACCTGGGAAAGGCTGGCACAGATTTACTAGCTATGCCTATGCCTCTTCTGCCCAGACTATAAGGTAGTTACACTGACATCAGACACCCCAAAACCAGCTACTCTAAGGCTCTTGCAAGGGTACCCAATTATACTGAGTGAAATTAGTATTAATACAAATGGTAATGTTGACCAAACAGCCAGGCTTTTAGGAGTGGCCACAGTGTCACCAATAGATATAAGTACTCTCAAAGGTTAAAATATTTTCTAAAGGACCAGCCACAATGAAAAGTTTAAATATGTTTAATAATAAATAATAAAAGAACATGAACATACTAAATATATATTTAAATAAACATCAAAGTTTAAATCACAGGAAATATTAAAAATAACACAGGTGGACAGGTTCACACAGTTACAGAAAAAACAATACTTATCTAATTTCACTATATTTTCCTGACTGATCTAAAGAATTATTATTCCCTGTTTACTTGCTAGAGCATGTCACGATGAAGTAGGTGAGAGATCATTCTTTGTCAGGTTACAAAAACAGAGTGCTCTGAGACTTCAGTCTTACCTAGTATTAAACATTATTTTAATGATGGATTACAGAAGAACATCACATAAATCTAGTCATCTGACTTCTGGTTCCCATACAATCCCCATTGCTAAAAACTGCCAGGATTTAGCACATATGCATCAATAATGCACACACACATAGAGCTTTGCTCAGCTACATGGCAGGTTCTGGAAGTCATAAAACAATTTCAGACTTTTACCCTTCCTGAATAGCAATTAGTTCAATCCTAAAGACAATACAGAAGGCTTCCTAGTGCTTGTTTTCCTAGACATTTTGTCTCCAGATGCAATCAGAACTGTAAGACATGGGGGGTGGGGGATTTAATAAAGCCTACACAGTCTTTTTTATCATGTAGGCATCATGCCACACTGATTACTTGAAAGTAAGCAGGTTTGCAATCCAGTACCACTGCTGGGTGGCGAGCATGCACACGCCATCACGGGAAGTTCCATGGCATGCAAAGCACCTCATAAGCAGGTGAATCTCATACAAATGAGGCAGGTAGAGGGATCCAGCAAGCAGACATGCAGTCCTGCAGATCCCGTGTCAGTGTCTCTAGTGCACATGGAAAAATTCCATGTACAGGACTGTGAAAAGACAAACAGGGCTGTAAATATGCAGATAGGTGGACAGAAATGACATAGCACACATATATGAGTGAAACTTTCCTCTGTGTGTCTCAAAAAGTTACAGTAAATATAATAAAATAAATATATAATTTTTTAATAATCTGGGCATATTTGCACAGAGCGCCACTGTGCGCAAACATGTCATATATATAAAAAAATAAAAAAATGTGGAAGAAACAAAATTAATATAATGAGACAGAAATGTATTACAGGACCCTATGTGCAGTATTTACAATGGTGCATTGGTGCTGTTGCTAATGTAACAGGGCTTGGAAGCATGTAGTATCCAGGGTGCAAGCACGGAACCCTATGCAAACGAGGTGGAGTTACAGAATAGCATAATGGGATAATGGTGTCCACAGATCCCTTCCATGTAGGCAGAGAACCATGTTGGTGTCCACAGAGGAGGTAGCTGACATCGAGGGAGGGGGTGTCCACTAACTTCTGAGCGGATTAGAGTACAGCTGCACCTGTTTCCATGGTGCAATGCCATGCTGAGCATGCAAGTCTGGGGGTATACACCATTTTCTAAGCTTTATTTAGCTATGGGGCACATATTTCAGCATGTTTGCACAATACACCTGTGTGCTGAGCTTGGAAGTCTGGGGGCTGTCCAGTGACATTTAAGCATTGTTTAGCTACGGGGCACATCTTTTGCATGTTTGCATGGTGCACTGCTGTGCTGAGAGTATCTAAAAGGTCAATGATGTATTAATTACTGTTGATCCTTGTATAACTTAAACTAGAGCCATGAAATGAAGTCAATGATATACTAGGCAGGTGCAATGCATCATAGGTAGCCAGTCACACAGGCAGCACTTACAGTAAAGCACTATAAAGTATACAGCCTGCAACATGATTTTTCCCCTATACTCTGCACCATTGGAGTACAGACTTGGGAATTTTAACTGAAAGAATGCTAGGGGCTGCTGCAGGTCTGCTACATCTGTATGGGCTAAATGCTGAAGGCAATGCTGCAGCATGCTGCTGACAATAGGCCTAGGCAGAGAAGGAGAAGATTGTTCTGTCCCAGGGTAACCTTCCAGGAGCTACATGAGATGATGATTATAGAGTGCTACAAGGTGGACAGGGACATACTACAAGAACTCACTGAGCTCTGCTGCCCTCAACTCAGACTCAGAACCAACAGAAGGGAACCCATCCCAGTGGAAACAAAGGCATGTGTAGCACTTAGGATAATAACCACAGGTACCTTCCAAAGACCAACTGGGGACATGGTGGAGTCTCACAGGTATCAGCATCCAGGGTACTCCACCAGTTCCTGAATGCCATGCTGCCACATGCCAGTGAGCACATTTATTTTTCCCTCACCCCTGAGGTGAGGGCCAGTAATATGCAACACTTCTAGCATGTTGCACACTACCTTGACATACTGGGTGCCATAGATTCCACCATGTACACATCAAGGCACCACCCAGTGAGGAGGGTACAATCTACATCAACCTCAAGGGGAACCACTCCATCAACTGCCAGGTCATGTGCAATGCCCAGGGCATTATCATGAATGTGTGTGCTGGCAGCCGTGGCAGCTATCATGACTCCCATATCTGGCATGCATCACAGCTGCACCAGATGTTTGCTAGGGGGGACATCCCACATGGCCTTTTACTGGGGGATGTTGGCAATGCATTGGAACCATGGATGATGACACCCATCAGAAATGCACACACGCACACACCCACTGAAGAATGCCATAATGAGGCACACGCATAAACTTGGAACATCACAGAGCATGTGTTTGGGTTGCTGAAGTCACGGTTCTGGTGTCTCAATATATCTCGTGGAGCCTTGCAGTACTCTCCAGCCACATGTGCAATATGTTCACAACTTGTGCCATGCTACACAGTATGATCATGTGGATGCATGTGCAGCAGGATCAGCAAAAGGAAGTGATATACAGCCCCCACCACTGCCTATGTCACCACAGCCACACTCAAAGAGGACTCGGAGGAGGAGGACCCCCTGATGATGATCCTGTAGGCAGACATAGGCATGCCCAGTACACCCTGGCATTGGCTAAGAGACAACGCACAGCACATTCACTGACAACTTAAAGCCCTAAAGACTGACACCTCACTCCTACTTACATACATATATTAAAATAGCTGATGCCAGGCAACCCACACAACCTGTACCTCTCCATGTAGTGGCTGTGTAGTGCTTGCATCACACAGACTCAGCTCTGAACTACAGTTCTGTCAACTGCTGAGGTCACAAGGTATGTCTCTAACCTACACACTAATTGTAAGGATTACTGTAATAAGGTATTGTATGTATAGATCTTCTCTGTTATGCAAGGAAATATAGTGGGTGATGTAGTCAGATGTAACATCTACATGGGACTACAGATACCCAGTCCAGTAGTATGTTTTCCTCAATATTCACTAGGCCTCATGGTTGGAATATTCTTGACATTTGGCATTTGCTTCTATTTACTTTGGATACTACATCATTTAGAACAGCGCCACCTGTTATTGGTCTTGAGAATTAAAGGAAAATGGAAGAGTAATACTCATTTTGCTCACATTATCATCAATAACACAATATACATCCAATCAAAATGAAAGACTGGAACATCTAATTTACATATTCAATAAAGGTGGGAAACAGAAGCATAGAGTTGATTATATGCAAATTAATCTTGAGATAACAAGATAGGATTGGATGTTGCCAAGTTTACATCAAAGGTGATTGGTCAAACAGTATAGAATTTCATATATAAAAGGAAATGGAAGTCCCTAGTGTCTTATACAATCTGAGGAAGACAACAGTCAAAAGCGCTTATTGGATATCTTCAAGGGACAGTTTTCAGCTTTTTTTATTTTATTTTCAGGTCGAAGTTTTATTCGTATTAAAGGACTACATTTTAATTGGAACACTTGTGGATTTCGTTGATTGGCCATCCTTGGGTGGATTTTCTGTTTTTTTTCTGCCACTACATAGGTAAATGTTCCACTGTACATGCGGCCAACATGCGTTGTGTGTGTGCCTTGGCATGTCCTGTATGCAGTGAGTGGAAGTGGTGCTAGCCTAAATATGGCCATGTGTGTGTCTGTCAAGCTGTGACAGCATTGTACATCATGTTACAGAGCCATAGGAGATGCACACATCAGTAGCATAATGGCCATACAGCCATCACAATCAGAAACATCTTGCTACCCCTTGTTACAGGAACAGCACGTATTGCCCAAGTCCACAAGGGATGCAGCCAGACACCCAGTGTTGAGATGACATTCTCCCAGCCAATTATACAGATGGCGTGTGCTGAGGTGCACTGAGGTGTTCTGTGTACTGTACCAGTAGGGAGGGTCTGTGTCAAGGGTGAATTTATGTCTGCAAGACAAATGTCTCCAACAAGCATGTACTACTAACATCACACAGTGGGTTAATGTCCTTAGAGTGAGTGATCCATCTACTGTGCTTCCAATAGATAGGCATCATATACAATCAAGCAGGGTCAAACCTTGCCCTTTATGCATGGCACAGATCACCTCTGAGGACTCTATATGGCACAGGTGGCAATGACATGCATTGCAGATGATCAGCAGTGAGCACATACTGAAGATGTGAAGTGACCTTGTGAGGAACAATACTGTTGTGTGCATGTGCCACTACAGCTTGTAAAGGTACATCAACATATGGCCGTTGTACTCAGATATTGGCATGCTGAGGGAAGAGTATATGGAGGGTATGGATATGTCACCTACCGGTGACTGTGGCTGTAGCTATGCCATATTCCTACCATGCCACTGTACAGACATGTTGATCTGTGGCACATGAGTTGTAAGCCTGTGTGGCTGAGTCTGTGTGCCCACTTTTCACCTCTGAGTATGTACATCACATGTAGAGACTGATGTGCTAATAACTGGGGACATAGGTCTTCCTGATGGAAAGGATAGTACATATCTATTCGCTCAGAGTTTATGACCATTACTATGTCACCAGGTATTGCTTGCAATACTGTCATGCAAGACACTGACATAACATAATGACTGTATGAGTTCCTACAAGTAGCAGGCAGCAGCCAACATTGTTATCCACAGTCATTCAGTACTTGTGTGTACTGTGGTGACATACAGTCCAAATACTAGAGGACCCAGGACTGAGCCCTGTTGAGCACTTCTCCTTACAGTTCAGCTACTGGAGTTGGATGTCCCTATGTTGCTTATGTCTGCCATCACTGGGCCATGTAGTGACCCCTACAATGACAGTATCATGGATGCCTAAGTGGGTGCTTTGTACATGTTGCTTGAACAGGTGGTATAGTGAGATGACTTGGCTCAGTATGGGTGTTGTACACCCTGATGTACCCTCACCTATGTCCCTGCTGACTGCCACAACAAGGTTTATGGGAATATTGGGGCAGCAGACCATGCTGGAAACTGTGTACATTATGTACAGACTGGTATGGCACCTGGTGTATACGCAACTGTCTGAAAGTCATAGCCTGGGAACAAAGCATTGGGAGACCTATGCTGCACTGACACCACTCACCAGTGGGGTTTACTAGATGCCATTAATGGCTTACCCCTACTAGGTATTCCCTGTCTGTAGTCACAGCCACTGTTAGTGACCTCTGACTGGTACATTAGCAGGTGGTTGCATATTACTAGCTTTCACTGACACCAAAACAGACCCAACAGTTATCCAGGATGGCCTACACCACAGTCAAGTGTTGTCTGAGCCACTGACACAGACGACATGCCAACCACTGCACAATACTATCCTGTGGGATACCATCCACCCCAGCACAATATTGTAGTGTCTGCACACCACACACACTGGAGCCATTACATATGAAGGTATGGAAACACTGCGATGTACCCTTTGACGGTCAATGTTCATTAGGATGTGGGGATGCATTCATAGTTGTACCACCTATACCGACAAGTTCCTGATGTAAATGTCAGACTGTCACTGCTATACTGAATGTGGCATCCAGAACACCTATCATCATGTGCAATGGCACCCTTGCCATGTCACCACACAGGCATAACGTACAACTGTAGCAGCCATACAGGTGCCATGGTTCAGCAATACACAGGGTAGATAACATGTCCTATGGAGTCCGTGTCATGAACGTTCAAATGTAGTCTGTCATCTAAATGCTTTTAAGGGGATGTGTATGTCCCCAGAGAGTCAGGTGTCAGATCCCACTGTGTACCCCCATGCCACCATGACAGGAGTAACACATGTCTTCCATGTTCTACACACCTACAACATCAATGTGGTAGACATAGTACATAATGGGGAGACTGCTATGTAACACAGACAGTACACCTTACATGAAACAGGCCCCCCCATGCATGTAAAGCACACATGTGCAGGTTACACAATGGGATGCAGAAAATGACAATAATAACTGATGTCTGCCAACCGTCTGAACTGGACACAGGATATTTGTAGATGGGTCAACTCCATCACCACACCTTGTAGATGTCTAGGTTCGGAAAACCCAGGTGATACATATCAAGGGTAGCAGACTTTATCACAAAGTATGCATGCATGCGTACACTGACTGCCGTCATTGTCACTGTTAGACTGTTATACACATATGCACCTAGGGAATCATGCATGTATACTGCCGTACTTTGCTAAAGTCATATTACTGCTGTGCTGCCATGCCATCCTGTACCACTGTATTGCTGCTGTGTTTCCATAGGTTATCCCTTCAAACACCTGGAACAGAAGCATACACAGGTCCATGACACACCTGTCATTGTGTAACAATACCACCAATACAATATCATACAACATAAGGTACACAAAGTTTGTTGCATAGTCATGACACATGCCAGCATATAGTATCTGTTGAGGACCACAACAATTGGCATGGTAAAACAATACTGCATAACACAAATACATGCAAGTAATATAGTCATCATGTGCAAAAGAAACATAGCTTAATTTCCCTGCATTGATGGCAAGGATGTGGCACAGGTATCATCACATGCACAGGGTGTTGTGTGGGGGTGCTGGAGGTCTAGGCTGTGCCAAACAGTTGACAGCATGTTTGTGTGGGTAAGGAAGGGGTGCAGGTTAGATGGGCCATGGAGAGGTGCCATGTGTGTCTGTAGGTGACCTGCATGTGACAGTAGTGTTTGAGTGTGTGCAAGTAAACAGTCAAGCTCAGTGCTAGCCCTAGACATATGCATAGGTTCATAGGTTCATAGGTTGATACTAGACTATCTGCCCTAGGGCATTTATAAGCCTTGCCAGAGTGTGTTCGGCTTTCGCCACCCTTTTAGATTAGTTGACTGTGCCTCTGTATAGTAGGTCACAGAAGGTAGCCCTTTTAAGGTTAGTTTACTGTACCTCTGTCAAGCAGGGACACAGAAGAGATCCCAAGGGTAAACTTACGATCTCCCATCCACTCGTCAAGATTTCTCTTGAAAAAGGTCAGTGAGGGGCTCTGCCTAACATGGATTGGGATTTTGTTCCAGAGTGAGGGGAGCCTCTGGGATATGAATCTGTCCCTCCAGCATGTCCTATTTATTTCTGTGCTGAGGTTCAAGTCCCTGGAGCGTGTAGCTCTAAGGGATTTCAATTTCCTGAGGTGAAGCATGTCCATTAATTCTGAGTTGGACATGGCTTTATACATCAGACACAGATCGCCTCTGAGTATGCGGTACGCAACTGAGTAGAGCTGGAGTTTCTTTAGCCGAGCTGCATAGGGCATCTGTTTGAGCCCCTTGATCCTCTTGGTGAGGTACATTTGGGGTCTTTCCAGTTGCTGCAGGTGTCGGATAAGGTACATCCCAAATGGGGCATTGTATTCAATTATGGGCCTGATAAGTGATGCATAGAGGGGCACAATGACCTCTCTTGATCTAGATGTGAATCCTTTCATAATAAGGTGGGCTATATAGAAGGTCTTTCTAACCACTTTGGCAATGTGATTGTCAAAGGAGAGATTGCTGTCTACTTGGGTCCCCAAGTCCCTAATTACTTCTTCCGTACTTAATGGATTACCACCTATGTGATAATTTGTGGGCACTTTGTTTTTCCCAAAGGGGATGACTATGCACTTTTTGGCATTTAGCTTTAGGCCATGGCTCTGGCACCAGTTATCTGTCTCTGTGAGACCCTTTTGGAGGATGCTTGTGTCAGCCAGAGAGTTGATTACAGCACCCAGTTTGCAGTCATCTGTGAACTTGGTCAGCCAAAGTCCACCCGTGTTTGCCTGTACCTCTGAGAAATATATACCGAACAAGAGAGGTCCCATGACTGAGTCTTGTGGGATGCCACTTGTAACTGGTTTAGAGTCTGACATGGCACCTGCTATTCTGACCATGTGGGTTCTATCCCTGAGCCAGTTTGCAACCCATCTTGTGACATAGGGGTTGATATTTAAGCTGGTGAGCTTATTTATGATGCCCGAGTGGGGTATTGTGTTGAAGGCTTTTGCGAGGTCCAGGTAGGCTGTGTGGACTACCTTCCCTTCATCTATGGCTTTGGTAACTGTTTCAAAGAAGTTGACCAGGTTCAAGAGGCAAGATCTGCCCTTAACAAAGCCAAATTGGGTAGGATCCAGTGTCTGGAGGTTCCAAATGTCTTTGTTTATGATTTCCATGATGATACGCTCCATAGCTTTGCAGACCAGGCTAGTCAGGCTTATAGGGCGATAGTTTCCGGGGTCTGTTGTGGCACCACCTTTGTGAAGTGGGACCACTGTTGCTGTACGCCATTCCTTGGGTACATATCCTGTAGTAAGGCTGAGATTGAACAGTGACTTTATATGAGGGTTTAGTTCTTCTTGGAGCTCATGTAAGACGCAGCCCGGGACACCGTCTGGTCCCATTGATGCTGTGTTTTTTGCTTTGGAGAGGGCAGCTCTCACCTGTACATCTGTGATCTCAGGAAGGCTACACTCTGTTGGGATAGACATTTGCTCTTTTGGGGAGGAAGTGGGGGAGAAGTTTGCACTGAACCTTTCTGCCAGGATGTTGGCAATGTCTGTGGGTTCAGTGTATTTTTTGTCATTTTGCACTAACTCAAAGCATATCTGGGAGTTGCCTCCCAGGTTTCTGACATAACTAAAGAAGGCCTTGTGATTATCTTTAGTGTCTTGTGCAATTTTTCTTTCAAAGCTGGCCTTAGGTGATTTTATGAGGGATTGTAGTTTCTTGCTAGTACTGATCAGAGACGCCTTCCCTTTTTGGGATTTTGCTCAATCATGTAGTAGCTTTCTCCTTCTGTTGTATAGCTTATTTATGGCCGGGGTCCACCAGACAGGTCTCCTGCCTTTGGAGGAGCGAGTCTTGGTTTTATTTGGGATAGCATGCTCCATGCATTCCTGTAGGTGTCCATACAATGCTTTTGTAAAGGATTCTGCATTTTGGACCGTATTTTCCACTGGCCTGGGGGCTTTGAAGGATTCCACCTCAGTTTTGAGAAGTGTGAAGTTTTCTTTTGAGAAGTTCTTCACCGTGGTTTCCTTGGCTAGGGGTGGGGACGGAATATGGATGTCCAGTGAGATTAGTTTATGGTCTGATCTTACCAATGAGGGGTATACCTCTGGTGTGGAACATAGAGACCCCATGTTGGTGATGACCAGATCCAATATGTTTTCCCCTCTTGTGGGAGTGGTGACCAGTTGTTACATAGCATTTGCATTTATAAATTCTAGGAACCGTTGGGCGAGGGTGTTTGGGCTTGAGTAGTTTTCCCAATCAATGTTTGGGTAGTTGAAGTCACCCAATATAGTGGTGTTTGGAGAGACCTTCATATTCTCCAGTGTTCTCAGGAAAGCCGAGTGAGGTTCCTGTGTTTGGGAGGGTGGTCTGTAGCAGGCTACAAACCGAAGGGCAGTTTTGCCCACTGTTTGTTGCACATGGATGGTCTCCGATGCTTCGTGCAGTGCCACTAACCTGGAGGTGTGGGTATCTTTGATAAATATGGATACTCCCCCTCCTTTTGTGGTTCAGTCCGAGTTTTGGGGCCAGAAAGCATGGTATGAAGTATAACTTGTTAGTGCTGGGGTGCTCTTGGGAGCCTTGAACCAGGTTTCTGTTACTGCACAGATATCGATATTCTCCATACTGAGGAGAGTCTCGAGTGCATGCATCTTGAGGTTTAGACTTCTGGCATTGAGCAGCATTACCCTTAATTTTTTTTCTTTGTGTTGTCTATGGAGGTGGGTTTGTCTTTTGAGCCTTGCCTAAAAAAGGCACTATGGGGGAGGCAAGAGCCTTTGCCAGTATTCGAAAACCCAGGGGTGACAGGTGCAAGCCGTCCCTAGCAAAGCAACATGGCTTGTCGAGCATGTCATCCCAGGCTGACAGACACTGGATCCCCTTTGAATGACACCAATACTTTAGCCAATTGTTAAAATTGATCATTTTGTCTTTATACTGTGGCATCATTCTTGGTGAGGGTAAGATGCTACTCAAGGTCATGGTCATACCGGCCTGGGCTACATGATCAAAGAGCTCCTCTATGTCTTTTTTCATGTAGTCCAGGGAGGTACATCTCAGGTCATTCACACCAGCATGGACAATGACGGAGTCATATTTTTACTTGCTTTGGAGTGACCTGAGTGCTTGTGTTATGTGGCGGATCCTGGCACCCGACAGGCAGCTTACAGTGACCTTCTCCTTGTTCAGCCTGGTGAGTGGGACGTCAGTGTGTCTGACAATAGAGTCACATATTACAAGTGTATTAGGTTTGTTGTTTAGCCTTAAGGGCTGTGACTGTGTGGCACACTGACTTTGTGAGCTATGTGCTATGTGGGTATTGTTTTGTGGTAGGGGTTGCTTGGATGTCTGCTTTGGACGTCTCTGCTGCTTAGGCAGATTTTTATTTAGAGCTTCCGAGTATGTTTTTGTGTGTTTATGTGTTTGGTTTGCTGATGCGATAGGTCTATTTGCGACTGGATTTGTGGTGTGTGTGGTTACCTTCTCCTCCTGACAGGCTGTGCCAGTACTGGGTTGAGAGAGCTTAGCCTCCAGTTTGGCTATATAGTTGCATCTCTCACATATATTTGAGCTTGTTGGGAGGAGGAGAGGGTGGTCTGTATACATAAGGCAGTTGTAACATTGCCTCAGGATTCCCAGATTCACCAGCTGGACTGAAGAGTAAACCCGAAACTGATCTTTGGACATGCCTGAATAATATAGGGAACTACTTATTGACTGATTAGAAAGAACCAATAGGGAGCAAGTGCTTAAAAGGAGTATAAGAGGATGTACTGCTTAAGTTTATTAGTGTTTACCTATGAGATTACCTGTACGAGCAAGTGCAGGGCTTTAGAATGAAAATAGAGTGCTTATTTTGAGATTTAGAGCAGTTCTAAGGGAAAAAGTGAAGAGCAGACTTTGTGGAGCTGGGAATAGTTTAAACCTGTTTAAGCAGCGCTGCCCAACGCTGCTCTGTGCGCAAGACTGCGCAAAAAGAGAGCTGCAGGGTTTTAAGAGAGAGAGATCAAGGAGTTTGGAATTGACCCAAAATGGCCAATAAAACTACAGCTTCTAGGCAGTAACCAGTCCTACAGGGACAGGCAGGCTGCTCAGTGTTAACCATTGCCACTGATGAACACAGAGACTTCCCTTTAGCCCAAGCAAGCACTGGCCTCCAAGAAACTTACAAACAGTTCAGGACAGCAAATCTGTAACTGATCTTTCTTAATTTCAGAAAGTGGGAAAAAAGCAAGATTTTTTTTTTTTTTTGTTTTGTTTTAGTTTAAAGGTAGCAGAGATACACAAGTAGCAAAATAGTCAGAACAGTGCAATAAATGACTCCACACTTGAGTGCTAGGCCAGAGTCAGGTAAAATGCAATTTTAAGAAAACTGATTTTAAATAAAGTGCAACACAGGAAATGCAGTAAACAGGCTCTAGATGTGTTTTAAATACTGTTTCTAATACAGATATCAACCTTAGCAAGCCTGAAAATGCTGAAAAGTAGGCAGCAAAGCAGTAATTTTAAACAAAAAATCAGAAGAAAATACTTAAAATCTCAAAAGTGGCTCCTTTCTTCTCTCAGTTTTCTCCCCTTGGTAGGTGCTTCAGCAACAACTATCAAGCCTGGAAAGACGCCAAAACCATGGGGCAGCAGGGTTTTAAGAGAGAGATCAAGGAGTTTGGAATTGACCCAAAATGGCCAATAAAACTACAGCTTCTAGGCAGTAACCACTCCTACAGGGACAGGCAGGCTGCTCAGTGTTAACCACTGCCACTGGTGAACACAGAGACTTCCCTTTAGCCCAAGCAAGCACTGGCCTCCAAGAAACTTACAAACAGTTCAGGACAGCAAATCTGTAACTGATCTTTCTTAATTTCAGAAAGTGGGAAAAAAGCAATATATATTTTTTTTGTTTGTTTTAGTTTAAAGGCAGCAGAGATACACAAGTAGCAAAATAGTCAGAACAGTGCAATAAATGACCCCACAATTGAGTGCTAGGCCAGAGTCAGGTAAAATGCAATTTTAAGAAAACTGATTTTAAATTAAGTGCAACACAGGAAATGCAGTAAACAGGCTCTAGAAGTGTTCTAAATACTGTTTCTAATACAGATATCAACTTTAGCAAGCCGGAAAATGCCGAAAAGTAGGCAGCAAAGCAGTAATTTTAAACAAAAAATCAGAAGAAAATACTTAAAATCTCAAAAGTGGCTCCTTTCTTCTCTCAGCGTTTTCTCCCCTTGGTAGGTGCTTCAGCAACAGCTATCAAGCCTGGAAAGATGCCAAAACCATGGGGCAGCAGGGTTTTAAGAGAGAGAGATCAAGGAGTTTGGAATTGACCCAAAATGGCCAATAAAACTACAGCTTCTAGGCAGTAACCACTCCTACAGGGACAGGCAGGCTGCTCAGTGTTAACCACTGCCACTGGTGAACACAGAGACTTCCCTTTAGCCCAAACAAGCACTGGCCTCCAAGAAACTTACAAACAGTTCAGAACAGCAAATCTGTAACTGAACTTTCGTAAATTTCAGAAAGTGGGAAAAAAGCAAGATTTTGCATGTTGGACAGCTGTGGACTGTACATGGTAGAGTGGACAGTTCACTGTCTCTGGGCCTGAACATGTGAACTGGCTCTGCCAGGTGTTGCACTAGCACCACTATACCCATGGTCAGATGCGGTGCTAGTATCTGATGGTGACTGCTGTCTTCTGGGGCCATGTCCCCCACAGAACCACCCAGGATGATGTGCCCATGCCCCACCACATTGTGGTGTGGATAGCACACTCCCCTCTGTAGTGCTGGAGGTACTGCCACTACGGGAGCATAACTGTGCACAGCCAAGTGGACTCTCAGCAGATGGTGACCTATGTCCATGGGTCCGGTGCTCAACTTCAACCATACGTTCCAGTACAGACAATGTGTGGTACAAGACAGACACTGTCTTAGACCACCATCTGTCCACTGCAAAAGTGAACTGATCCAGGGTGTCCCTAATGCGGTGGAGGCAGTCACAGATGTCAGACTGTGCTGCATTAATAACCCTAAACATACTTCTGGTGTTCCATTCAGAATGTGCCTGTGCCTCCATGATGGCCCAAAACATACGCCAAGTGACCCATGATGTGACACCAGCAACAGGTGGTGGATAGACAGCAGGCCTCCTAAAAGCACCCCTGTCAATCTGCCTGTGTGGGACCTTGCCAGCTCTCTGTCTATGGCCAATGTTTACTCTCACTGGAGCCATAGTTGCTACACTTCCCTGTTCAATGACTCCACCCTCTGACTGTCCAATATCTGTGGCCTCTGGGGACTGGATATGTGTAGGCATACGGACTGTGTGTGGTGACAATGGGGGCAGAAGAGGAATGTCAATTTCTGGGAGAGATTTGGCTCCCTACAACCCCACTTGTGCCTCACTGTGGCCACCATCATCATCAGAGTCTGCTGAGACAGTGGCATCAGGTTGTGTGTGCGGGACAGACCCCACGCACCCCCCCCCCCCGGTCACCTGTGAAAACCAAGGTAAAAGCAGTACATTACTATCTGCACTATTATGTATGGTAATCCATCCAGACATATACAAATGAGGATCCACAACTGCATTACCAGGCTTACATCTCATCTCTACTCCCATGCATGACAGACAACCTCAAAACAACATACACATTCAACTCAAAGCCTTTATAACACACATGTCAGGTACATCCAGTTAAAGTTGCCAGTACAATAAACCTTTCAGGTATGTAATATGACACTATATGTGACAGAACAACACATAAAACCCAGTACATCTATCTTGAGAATGATATGCCACTACTAGTTTCACTGCTTCAGGTATGTACCATCTCCCTTTCATATTTGTAAAGGCATGTCATAGTAATTGCCTCATGTATACCAGGATGCATATTCACTCAACATTAAGTTCAAACATCTTTATGTTTGTTCAAATACACACATGTGATTACCCAGTCTATGAACCGTAGGTAAATGTTCCTGGAATGGTAAATAAAAATATTCTACTCTGGTTCAACACATTAAGTGTACAAAGGACATTATGGCAGCCCTTAACTTTAATAGGGTATATATGATCTGTAACAAATCAGTATCATGCTTACCAGGTGCAGGACCACAGTCTTGGACAACACCTGATGGACCTATGAAAATATGAGGGAGAGGTAATGTCAGTACCACTAAATGTTGCAGCACAACAAGGTAATATGTGCATATGTCCACTTGTACACTAGACACTGTGTTACCGGCTGCATTGTTGACATTCTGAGTATGTGTGTACAACTGAGCTTAAACCCCAGCCCCCCTCAAGCACATAGATCTCGCACCCATGCACAAGTATGTACAGCCTTACACAATGACTGATACAGTACTACACTGGTGAACACAGTAAGCTTACCTGGATGCTCCTCTGCTGTGGACACTGTGGCACCCACCTCCACAATTTATTTATTTATTTATTTATTTTTATTTTACATTTGTTTACCAGCATGGTCCAACTGGACACAGGTCTATTTTCAGTGGAGGCCCAGGGAGAAAAGCTCCACAGTAAGTAAATAATTAAACAGTATGAAAAAAAACAGTATATAACAGGATGGTGTGATGCATGCCTGGAAGCTGTCATGTGTTCCTAGGTTTTCCAGGAATTCCTCTGTGGCCAAGAGGGGTTGTTTCACTGCAGGCCCTCCACATGTGGCAGCACGATCCCTGGCGACAACAGCTGCCCTTTGTTGTGCAGCATTCATCATGTCTGTGGTGCAGTGTCGGACCTGCTCATAGGTCCTGTTCTGGTGGCCAGTTTCATTGACATCCTGCACAAGGTCTGCCCACAATGCTGTCCGCTGTTCTCGATTATGCCTCCCCCTGAACAACAGGATCTGATGATACTGCCTTAGTCCATCAACTATTATCTTATTTGCCACATCTGAGAAGGGGGCATGTCATCTGTGGTACATAGTTCCTGAAAGACAACAAAAGGAGAACACATTACATGACCAGATACAGGGATGTCCACTATGTACAGATACAGCACACCCATAATGGTCTGCACTATCCACTGCTCCCTCACATGTTATATCCTAGAGTGTGGCAACACACTATGTGTGTGGATACCACTGAGATAGTAGCAATACTGAGGTATGTCCCTGTGTGCCATCACATATTATGTTGTATGTTCTTACACCCAGAACTCCAGTTTACTGTGGTGTGTCCCCTATGGCCAACCTCCCACTAGTATGTCATACGGCCACTGCCAGACAAATGGCAGTGTGCTATTACAACCACTATATGGGTGCCACAATGACAGAAAACAATGCAAACCTGCTGTAGTGTGCATCCCCTCTAGATGTAGGACAGCAAAACATCAATGACATATCATTACCACAGGTCTAAGACAGGCTTAATGCTGTAATTCCTATTCCCCATACCTCCATCCTCCCATCTGAATCCTGTCATATGGAAAAAAAAACAGTTACATACCTGTGAAGTGTGTCCCTACCTGCAGGCCTGTGACTTGCAGCACTCAATAGCAGTTAATTAATTCATAGGTAGGTACTAGGCTATCGGCCCAAGGGCCTAACTAAGCCTAGCCAACAAAGTTCCCTGGCTTACGCCAACCCAAGAAAGTTAATTTCCTGTGCCCCTGTCAAGCAGAGCCACAGAAGTGATCCCCGGGGTGTATTTCCTATTTCCCATCCACTCATCAAGATTTTTCTTTAAGAGTGTTAATGAGGAGCTTTGCTTGACATAGATGGGTAGCTTGTTACAGAGTATGGGAAGTCTCTGGGACCGGAATCTATCCCACCAGCATGTCCTGTTTAGTGTGGTGACAAAGTTTAGGTCCCTATAGCGTGTAGCTCAGAGGAATTGGGATTTCTTTATGTGTAGCATGTCCAACAGCTCTGGGTTTGACATAGCTTTATATGTTAGGCAGAGATCACCTCGGAGTAGGTGATATGATACAGAGTAAAGCTGAAGTTTTTTGAGACGGTCAGTGTAGGGCATCTGTTTGAGGCCGTAATCCTCTTTGTGAGGTACTTCTGTGGCCTTTCCAGCTGCTGCAGATGTCTCATGAGGTGCATTCCAAAAGGGGTGTTGTACTCTATAATGGGTCTAATGAGTGTCAAGTAGAAGGGAACAATGACCTCTTTTTTCCTGTATGAGAATCCTTTTGTGATGAGGTGTGCCACATAGAAGGATTTCCTGACTACTGTGGCAATGTGATTATCAAAGTAGAGACTACTGTCCACCTGGGTCCCAAGGTCTCTTATCACACATTCGGTGTTAAGAAGACTGCCACCTATGTGGTAGTTCATGGGTATAGAGTTTTTACCAAATAGGATAACAATGCACTTTTTGGCATTGAGCTTGAGGCCATGGCTCTGACACCAGGCATCTGTCTCAGTGAGGCCCTTCAGACCAGGCACATCAGGCTAATAGGGCGATAGTTCCCAGGATCAGTGGTGACTCCCCCTTTGTGGAGTGGGATAACTGTTTCTGTGCACCATTCAGTGGGTACAAAGCCTGATGTGAAGCTATGATTGAACATGGTGCTTAGGTGGGGAGCCAGTTCATTCCGAAGTTCATGTAAAATTCAGCCTGGGATGTTGTCTGGTCCCACAGATGTTGTGTTTTTGGCTTTAGAGAGTGCTGCTTTTACCTGTGTAGTTATGATTACAGGGACTCTTCATGTATAGATATGGGCCCTTTAGGGGGTGAGAGGGGACTAAAGTTAGTACTGAAACTATCTGCCAGGATGTTGGCAATATCAGTTGGTTTTGTAATTTGTGTGCCGTTGCACTGTAACTCAGAGCAGATCTGGGTATTGCCATTGAGATTCTTGACATAGCTATGGAATGCTTTGTGGTTGTCCTTAGAATCAGTGGCAATCTTGTTTTTGTAGCTAGCTTTGGAGGATCTTATAAGGGATCTCAGCTTCTTGCTGAGGCTGAACAGGGAGCTCCTCCACTCATGGGATTTTACTCTCTTTTGCAACAGTTTTTTCCTTCTGTTGTAGAGTTTGTTTATGGCAGGGGTCCACAAGATTGGCTTCCTTTTTTGGAGGATTTGCAGTAACTATAAGATAAAGAGTGTATGACTCATTCATTAATTGCTGTCTTCACAATAATGTAGTTGAACTGCAACACAAGACTGGAATTGAACCCATGATTGTGTGTAGCAAAATGTACTATATACAAGGCATGCAACAGACTGAGTTACTGAGTCACTGCTACTGCAGGTGTATTTGCAAGATATACAGGCTGTGATAGACACTGTCTGCATCCATCAGTATGTGCATGGCTTCATATGGCTGTATTTCTGCACAAGGGTCCCAGTTGAACATGTACTGTGCCATTTATGCCTTGGGAGGTATCTTTCTACATGTTGCTGATAAAAGGGCACATTTACTTGCTATCACAGGCCTCACTTACATCCATTATTATGTCTTTGGCTGTCTAGTGGTGTATTATTGCACCAGAGTCCAAGGTACACTCCCATTTTTCTCATTACTTTTTATTCCAGTTTGCACAGCACTCAGCACTGCTGAAACACACCTGACTGTAAGTGGCAATCACTATGTTTTGATGAAAACACATTTTAATTGAGATTTTCATGGCATGGCAGGTTAATGCAATGTGCTGTAGGTATGATGGGATCGGATTTGGAACATGGCAGAGGTGTTTATTTTGTACATGTGTCTGACAATGTTATAAACACATATAGTCATTAAAGCTCTATTTAGCTCCATGCTAAAAAAATATAAAGAAAAGAAAAGGGGGGCGATAGGAAAGTGGTGAAATGAGAACAAGCAGGGGGAAAACATAGTGAAAGGCAGGTAGGGATATGCAGGAAGGGTGTAGGAAAGAACCATAGCTATCCATTTCTTGTACAGCAACAGATGTGCACTTTGACAGAATTTGTACATGACTTTGCACTCTCCACCCAGAGAGAGGCATGAGGACAGCATAACTGGGTTGTCAAGCTAATTGGACCAAAGTACGTGTGCCCAGTGGACATGTATGCAAAATGGAGAGCTATGTATGAGAAGATATGTTTTTGTGGGACAGGTGCCCATGTTTTTTTAAGATGAGAGTGGAATGTTGGGAAAAGGACATGTACATGTGGGGGAGGTAAGTTGGGTAGGAGAGGATGCATTTGCAAACAGATAAGACAGACAAGACAGCAGACAGGGGTGGTGTGTGACACATGAGAGGGGTGAACACTTTGGATAGGGAAGGTGTTGTGGAACCCGAGTCCCGTGTGCCTCCAGAAGGCAACAGAGTGACTAATGTCCCCACCCACGGAACTGTTGGCACTGCTCCATCACTGCCCCAAAGGTGGCTATGCTGGAGGCTGGGCACCAGGGAGAGGCTGCCCCACCAAGTTAGCCAGCATGCCCTCAATCTGGCGCAGGCAGCAGTCATAGCTTTGATGAACTATCCTGTACAACAAGACCAGCAGCTGAACCTGGGTGACAACATCTCCTCTGCCACTGCTCCCAGAGGGGGGCCCAGCCCTGTCCCCTGAGGTGGTACTATCCAACTCCACAGGTAGTGCAGGGGCAGTTGAGGGAGCACCATTGGTGTAGGTTCTAGATGTGCTGTGACCTGGTGCCATGGCCAGTTGAGGCAAGATAGGCAGATCAGCCGGAACCAGCCTACTTTGATATGCTGTGGTAACTGAGGTATAGCAATAAGTAGAGGTTAGTTAATAATAGCATGGCACAACATTAGAAATAACCCAGTTACATACAATGCATATTATGTGTAACACAACATTAAATAACAGAATAATTAGTATGTTAACAGTATCCCAATAACAATTACAGCATAAGGCCAAAAAAACAGGTAATTTAACAAGATATGTTAATATGCAACCACCATAATAATACGTAACAATAATAAAACACATTTCACAAAATATAGTCAATGTAACAATGTATGTTAGTAGTAAACTATAACAATGAATAACAATAATAAATAAATGAAGATAAGGGGTGAGGAGAGAGAGAAAAACAGTCCATTAGTGACATTGCAGATTATTTCCCTGACAACTGTACTACTACCTTCTGTACAGGTCTGTATTTTCATTTATGTGTACAGTGACTACAAGTCTCCTATAGCTGATGTAGCACATACATACCTCTCAAGCTATTTGCATGGGACAGTATGGGCCAAGCAATAACAACTGTGGGTACACAACTACACAGAACACTTGCGCATCAGGTGGACCTATATAACTACCAAGGTGTTCTGTGGGCTGAGTTGGTAATACTTTGCAATCCAGGTAACCATTTCCATGGTAATCCTGTGACAGATGAATTATGCAATATTAATTATAGTATGTGACATTGTGACAAATGACAGACATGTATGTGTACAGTACAAACACTAAACAGCTGTCATGCCTTGGTTAGCAGGCATGGGAATAGAACCCAATAGCTGTGACTGCAGGGGGGCATCTGCATAGAATGTAATGATTGATTGCAGCAACTTTGAGCAGACATTCCAGGAATACAGCCTTAATGGGATTATACAGCTTTATTTCTGACTCAAAATTGCTGATGAACACATTCTTGCTATTTATTTTAACAGTCTGTGACACCTAAACACACAATATCTGCTCATAATATGGGCTACCTCACCCATATACCTGTAATTCCCGGGGAGTGAAAAATTGTAAGCATTACGTGACTGACACTGTAAAATTTATTGCTACATACCACTGGATTCAAACCCTGGACTGTGTGCGGCAAAATGCACTATTTACAGACCATTTAACAGACTGAGCTACTAATTCTCTGCTGATTATTGATTGATTGAAATTTGCCTAGAGCTCACCTGGAACCATACTATGACTTGGTAGTATTACTACAGTGTTATACTAGACTGCAGTGACAGTAGAATGCACATGCATGGAATACAAGCATAACACAGACAGTAAGTCAGCTTTATTCCAGTATCAACAATGCCGGTGTACACATTTTATTGTTAGTGGTTTGAAATATCTGTGAAGTCAACAAAGAATATCAGCCTATGGAGTGGGCTACCTCACCCATATACCTTTATTACCTGCAGTCTGAGGTAGATGAGCATTATGTGACCACTGCTGGCCTGGCGACAGCCTTGGATAGTACCATGGGTTCAGCAATACAGTTTGCAGGCCATTAGATTTGCATTCTACAGCTATGACAGTGTTATACTTGACTGCTGTTACCTTACTGAACAGAATCAATGCATACAGCTCTACTGCACTGGTTATGACAATACAATCTTTCTATACATCATTTTGCTTACTGCTGTTGGTATTGTTTATTGTTTTATTGAACTACAGCTGTTATTGTTCATTTAGTGTGCTACAGCTCTAATTGCCCATTTATTCTACTACAGGTTTTCTGATATATACTTTATTGCAGTAAATGCTTTACTCTTTCTTGCCTATTATACTACACTTGGCATAATACATCCGCACTCATCACACTCACAGCACAACCTGGCTAGGTGCCTGGCATGGGACCCAACATTGCAAGCCCTCTGAGCTGCAGCTGTTGGGAGCGAAGCACACCATTATGCATACCAGTTTTACAGACATTCACCTTGCAATTTGTTAAGACAGTAGAAAACATACTTGCATATTTGTGGGGTATTCCCTGCTCTGGCTTATTGGACCCAGGTGTCCAAGGTCCCCCTCTTTCTCCTTTTCAGGTCATCACAGTGGTGATAACACTGCTCACCTGTGTGAGGTATACCAGTTACACTGGTGAGTTCCTTGGCCAACTGGTTCTAGGCCTCTGCCTTATACTCTGAGCCCTGGAAACCACCCTGTAGCAGCCTATCATCATGGTTTTTAACAAGGAGCCCAACCATGACCCTGGACTCCTGAATATCCCACCTCTTCACCAAAAAGCGTGCACCTTCAACTGAACTGCCAGCCATATCCACAGTAGATAAGACTCCAAGGAGTGATGCAGATTCCTGTCTATTGCACTTAATATAGGCTGCTTTCCTGCCTTTACACATCACCAAGCACCATTCAAAAAAGTGCCACATTGCTTAACAGCAAGCAAACCAGCCAAGCAAAGCTGAGCAGCATGCAAACATGCACAGCTGTGGTTTTAGCCAAGCTGAGCACCACACAAACATTGGCACCCATTACCATGTTTATGCGGTGCTTTGCAGGTTTGAGCCCAGTTCAGCAGAGCACAGCAGTGCCATAATTTACAATTCTGTTCTTAATATGTACAAAAATACTACATTAAATATAGACATGTTCTGCCTACTATGGATTTAAATCCTGGACCTACTGCACATGGTGCTGTAATTCTACCCATTTAGCTACATGGATGTTATGAAAGCTGTTATACCTTTACATATACTACTGAGCTACCTGTTAGCAGTGCTTAGCACTGTTGCTCACCACACAAACATGCTTAAACATGCTTACACATGCATAAACATACTAGGAAATAATTAATTAATTACATCCGTTTTCTATTTTTAGAAGTCTGGCAGGTGTCGGTTATGCATGTATGAGTGGTGCTTGGCTCCACGGTGCTCTGTGCTGTGCAGAACAAATGGCAATTCTACAAATTAGTTAAAAAAACTAATATTGCATCACTATATAACTTATGTTTATTAATTACATCCGGTGTCTATTTTTAGATGTGTAGCAGATGTCAGCTGTGTATATGTGAGCGCTGCTTAGCATTGCTGTGCTCCACGCCATGCAAACATGCTATAATTTAAAATACATAAAAAAAAAGAAAACATTACAAATTACACAGTTAATAGTATTAAGTGCATTTCCACAGTGCCGGGGTGCACTACAGGGGCCTCACCCTCCACTTTACATCTGACCAGACATCCACAACCATGGGCCACCTCTACAAACCTCCCTATACCGAGTCAATATCCGTGTTCCTCGGCTCTCCCTCAGCAGCGTGCCATCATTAATATGTATGGCGCACTGTTGAGGGGGAACCTGAGCCGTGTATATTGATACATTCCATGTAGGCTGTACACTGTGGCTACACAGATTTTATTAAAGGATGGTGCAGTGGTTCAGTGGTAGTATTGTCACCTCACAGCAAGAGGTTCTCCAGTTCAATTTTCGGGTGGGGTGCTTTCTCTGTGGAGTCCCCATGCATTTGTGTGGGTTTCATCCGAGTACTCCGATTTCCTTCCATGTTACAAAGACATGTGTCTGGAGCACTTCTCCCTGGGCCTTCACTGAAAATTGGCTTTGTTCTAAGTCGGACTTTCCTGGTAAACAAATGTTAAATAAATAACAATTAAATCCTGGGGACAATTTTTATGGTCTTAATTAAGTAATTTAATTTCTTACTATTTTTCAAAGTTAGCTGGAGCTGAGCTTAACCTCTTCTCTTTCAATATTCTCTGTTACAATATATACATTTAATCAGTTATAGTACAGTACAGCCTGATATACATGTATATTTCTTTTCTGTCCAGCAGTACACACTGTTGATAAATTTTTAACACAAGCAACTTTACAAATACATTTTTTCAACACAAGCATATGTATAAATCAGTTTGATATACAAATTATATATAACTCTTTACAAAATGCCAGCTAGCTGTGCTGGCATATGTTACACATCCACTGCCCTACTTCTCCTCGCATAGCTGGCAATACCTCACATTGTCACACACACATTTCAGAGAGATAGAGAGAAAGAGAGAGAGACAGAGAGAGAGAGAGAGAGAGAGAGAGAGTGTGTGTGTGTGTGTGTGTGTGTGTGTGTGTGTGTGTGTGTGTGTGTGTGCGCGAGTGTGTGTGTCTGTGAGTCTACTTCAGAAGACTGAAAAACCAAAGGACTGAATCCCAAAACACTGAAAATTCAAAATACTGAACACATTTGTAATGCAGGGGACAAGCCCCCCCTGCAGCCCTCATGTGAGGAGCTCTGCTCCCATACCACCTGCTAACTATATATCTTCTTCTTCTTGGTTTTCCCAGTTAGGGGTCACCACAGTGAATCACCTGTCTGCTCATGATTGGCAGTGGAGTTTTACAGTGTCGAGTTGCCAGCCCGGTGCCCAACCTTCCACAGAAGGCACACACATGCACGCACACACCTAGGGCCAATTTAGAGTGTCCAATCCACCTACAGCATGTCTTTGGAATGTGGGAGGAAACCGGAGCACACGGAGGAAACCCACATGATCACAGGGAGGACATGCAGACTCCGCACAGAAGGCACCCCAGCTGAGGATTGAACCGGAGAACCTGCTAACTATATATATATATATATATATATATATATATATACCAACTCCAAGATCGCACAACAATGAAGAAGGGACAAATTCCATTTCTTTTGATTTTTCAGTCTTCTGAAGTAGACCCGCGTCTGTGTGTGTGCAAAGCAGAAAAAAATTGTGATTTGATTTACATGGCATTCTGAAACACAAGTTATGACTGCTTTTAATATCAAAAATTACATGGTCTAAGAGAACATTTAAATGTTAAAACAGCATTGTTTTCCTCTTCTAATCTATTTTTCACAACTGTTTTTGCTTGATAATGCCCTCTCTTCTTCCCTCTGTATCTGCAGATCCATGCCTTATACCCTTGAGCATTCCATAAAAGCACAACCCTAAAACATCTTACAATGCTTTCTTATTGTTAATTAATTTGCATCTTAAAATAAACATGCATGTTCATATTTAGGATCTTTATGATTATAGAGTCTGTAGTGGTATTCTGTGAGAAAGTGGGCTACCTATAGATAGATAGGCAAGGCAGTGTTTAAAATGAAATGTGAGTGTTTCATGTGTGTGTGTGTGTGTGTGTGTGTGTGTGTGTGTGTGTGTGTGTGTGTGTGTGTGTGTGTGTGTAAAGAGTAGCTGAGGAAGGATAACATGCCACTGCTGTGATAATGAGGGCTGACTCTGTAACTCAACAGAACTGACCCTGTAAGTTCTTATTCACTTTTAAGCAGTGGAAGTTTTACAGAGTTAGAGAACTGCGTTCCTATGTTCTACATACAACAGTCCTAAAACCACAATATTGTGTTACTGAAAGTCAGCTGTTGTGGTTATTTATAGCTGCACACTAACTATAGCTACTAAATCCCTGTTTGCTGACCATAAGGAGGACACAGTGACATATTGCAATTACGTCCCTGTAGACTACATTTATAGATAAAATAAACCATTAGAAGGATATATCCACTGTACATAGATAAGGGACAGACAGCTCATGTAAGCAGAAAAGAAAGATGCAAAACAGGCTGCCAAACACAGACTAACAGATGGCATAGTAATGAAGCTACAGACTTCTATCTGATAAATCTCAGCACAAGCCTGGACCATTTAAAAAAATGTGCTGATGCTACCATCTAGTGGACAAATTGAAAATTAACTTTATGAATTGTGTGTGCTAGTTTAGGGAGACTTCTTAAGTTATTTCTGAAGGTTTTCAGGTAATTAAAAAATAACAGCATAAACATTCATGTGTAATACAACATTTAAGAAATACACATGCAAACACTGCACTGGCATAAATTATAAAGACCATTTTTTGAATAATATGGAAAACACCATAAACTAGTTTAGTCTACCAAGAGTGTATTGTGTATATGTTCAATATTGCTTGAGAGATGAAGTTATATTATCCCGTGTAGAGCAGAAGAGGTTAGATAACAAACTCAGTAACCAAGCTGTTAACTGATAGAGTACATAAAATGTACAGTGTTTCAGGAATATGTGGGTAAGAACATATGGAGAAGTAATGACACAAGGAAGGAACTAAACCTAAATAACTATATGGAAATTAAAAGATACATCTAGATGAAGAAAGGTGGGGATCAAAATCAAAGCTGTCCAACTTTCACTGCCTATTTTATTTGTTTATTGTTTGTTGATCGAGGCAATGGACTGATCCGGAAAGTACTCACTACAGCCTCTTCCCAGGTTCTCAAGAGCAAAAAAGTTTACGAATATGCATGAAGATGAAGAGTCCACAAACATAGGTAGACAAATATTATATTATTTTATGCAAATAGCACAGTTACAAAGGAATATATAGAAGAAATGCATACAGCAGGAGTGTAGCACAAATGGCAAACATTACAAAGTTAACAAACCACATAACCATATTCATATAAGCAGGGTTGCAATGGTATATATATATATATATACATGGCATGCACAGAAAACAGAACTTTAAAACAAAATATACTAATAAGCCACAAAAAGTAGAAGATACACAAGGACAGTTAATGTCCAGGAAAATATGGGAGCAGTAAATCACAGTAATAAAAAGAAACCAAACTTTCTAAATAAAATTTTCTGCTCAAATTTCAATAAGTTTTAGGAGTATTCCAAGGGGAGAGTCACAGGACTGTGGAATGGGGTGTCATCCCAGATAGCCCCTACATACCCCATCCCAGTCTTGCTTGAAGATTGTTTGGGGTTTGGGAACCTTTAAAGAGGTATTATTTTTTATTTCACCATAGACTAACCCTTCCTTTTTCTTGTAATATATACATTCCACAGAATTTTCCTCTCTATATGCCTGCTTATATCTAACATACCGTAGTGAACTGTGCAAGTATAATTGTTGTAGCACCCTTCTTAACTCTTGCAGTATGTAGAGGACTTTTTTTTCTTTTTCCTACATAAAGCATCTGCTATAGAAACTGTGAAATCAAAGGTGATCCCCTGAAGGCATTTGCCATCTTGTGGATTCATCCCTGAGATTCTAGTTCTAAAAGTGAACACAATGTTCTCAAGGAGGACTTATAAGTGAGCTGATAAGGAGCAGTTCTTTTCCAGTGGTAAGATCTGTTCCTGCAAACAAGACTCTTAACTCATTTTAGAAGGATTTTTACATAAAACAGAAATGGAATGGCAATTGAAGTTAGGGGCAAACTTATAACCAGGTTTGAATGACGTTATTAACATCAAATCTGAATTAAAATGTAGGAAATTTAGGTTGATTTGTCTGATTGGATTAATTTATTCACATGATCTTTTAACTGGATATTTAAATGAAACTGTGGAAACACTTTGATAAAATCTGGAGTGCACAGATGAAAGCAGTAATTTAGCAAAGTAAATTAGTAAACACTATGAGAAAAAACTCAGCCAAGCTAGAGTTTTCAGTGTATGAGATTAACATCCAAATCAAAGGTTAAAGAGATCACACAGACAAGCCATTCAGTAAAACAGCTATAACCATAAAGTCTTGAAAATTAAAAAGTCATGAACATTCAGATGCCATGTAGTTGAGACACTTGATGCCCTTAAGGGAACATTTGCATTTATCCAATGGGCCTCCATTACAGGAGGTTTAAGGTATCACACAGTGTTGTGTTTAGATGCCAGATCTCTTAGATTCTGCAGCCTCTTTTATCTTTCCATCTACAGGGTTTTAAAGTGGAAGAATGCAAACTTGCATCTCAGTATTTCAACATGAAGCAGGACTCCTTCAGGTCTAGTCTTGGCCCTAGTGTGTTTATAGATGCTTGCAATAGTATGGTCAATTGTCTGCAGTCTTGTTTTCAATTTGAGTTCAATATACCTGGTATGATGACTGGTCACTGTTTCAGTGTCAGTGGTGGGCCTATTCTTATGGCCATTTTGCTGTCTGTTTTTGGTTTTGCAGTGTCACAAGCATGAAAAAATCTGGCTATAGGGTTGCAATCCTCCCTTGCACTACCTCTCAGCTGACAGAGGGTCTGGCTGGGTCTACCAAATCTATATCATGGCACTGCGAGCAAATTGCAACTCTCTCTTTAAGTACCATTTTCATGTAGTGCAAGGATTTTTATTCAGGAGTTTGTAGACTTGTTTATCTTATCTTTGTGCTCATTGCTAAAATGGTCAATTCTTGTTGACTTCAAAATTTGAGTACATTAAGAGTCACTGAGTCTTGTTAAAGTATTCCTGAATGTTATGCACTCATTCAGGTTTGTTCAGGTGGTTACGTCAGCACCATCTCTACCTACATGCATGGACACAATCTGGACTTGGTGTTTCATCTAAGTGATAGTATCATTTACTTGATGGAGCATATCAGGTGGTCTAACCATAGCTTTATTCGCTTTTTATTGGGTTTACCTAGGGTGGCAACCACTTCCCTGAGTCTGATGGCTTGTTGAAACCTGTGACATACTACAGCTGACAAACTGTTTTCCACCATAAGTTTCACAAGTTTAAATAACAGTGTCCATTGGCCCAGGGGCCATTCAATGAACACACTGACTCAGTGAAATGAGGATTAAAAACATTCAACCCATGAGTCTAACTTAGATTTGAACTGAGGAAGGTAAGTGGTAGTTGACTGGACTGGCACAGAGTGCTGGCTGAGCCAGCTGCACTTCTGATTTAACAGTATGGAGTAGCCAATTCCGTAATCTTGATGCAATATGATTACTACATTTACTACACAAGGAACTTTTACTAAACTTAATTTGGAAATTAATACCCATACACTGGTGAGTTAAAGAATGTCTGTAATTTTCAAGATTTAGTAATACCTAAAGAAAGTCATCATTAATGGCATTGTAAGCCATAATTGAAATGCATGCGTCAGTTTTTCCAGTAGCTTAGTGCCCAGTATGTCAGTGAGGCTGTCAATTTCTATAATATGGCTTTGAAAACCTATGTTAACTTCCTGGGCCAAATCAAGTACATCCTGCCCATCTTCTGCCATGTGACCCATAGTATGATCTTGATCTGTGTGGTCTAAGAAGGGCAGGATGAAGGTTAGAGTGTAGGTTAATCTGCACATGTGTTTGGAAGATAATTTTCTACTGTCCAACCATTATTCAGTCTGCCAGACTGAGTTTACCTGAAAATAATTCTCTTTTCTTGTCTCAGGAAATCCTGGCAGCTGCAAAATTGACCAGTATCTCTCTTTTAGTTGGTGGGTAGGTTCTGTGGCCTATTCTGTTTTTTTACCTATATTTTTTCCAGTGGAAGAATATGAACTTTCCTCCTAGTACCTAACCACCAAGTAGGCCTTCTTCAGCCCTAGTTTTGGTCCTGATGTGTTTCTAAGGGGCTTGCAGTGGTACAGTTGATTGTCTACAGCCTTGTTCTTAGTTTGAGTTCAATATTCCTGGTTATGATGACTAGTCATCAGAATGCGTGCAACCACTGTGGTTTGTACCTTGTCCAACCATGCTTGTAATATTTTGTCTGGAGTTAATGGATCCAGTGCTTTAGTAGATCACTAAGACAGCTCTTTTAAAGAGAGTTTTTTGATCATTTTTAAAGGAGTCCTGAATTAGTCCCATTCTTAAGAAGGCTAGCTTACATGTTGATAATATGGATCAATCTCAAACCTTCCTTTTGTTGATAAGGTTCTTGAGAAGGTTGTTTTTATGAGGCCTGCATTTCTGTTTGAATGTCAGTCATATTTATGATCATTCCTCACTGGTTTTCAGTCTAGCCGTATTACTGAAGTGGATCTTATTAGGGTGTTTAATAATCTCCATCTTGTTAAAATTATCCTTGTTATTCCACCTTGGTCCTTTTAGACCTCTGCTCAGCATTTGACACAGTGAAAGATGAGATCATGTGGCAGAATGATAGGTTATCTTTTGCCTTCTGCAGTTCCCTGAACTAGTGCTTCCCTCATTTCAAAGTTTAGGAACAACCCCACTCCACCCCACCCCACCTTAGTTACACTTAATTTATGTGAGAGTGTTTATCAAATTTTTCTGAATCTTTGGTGTGGTATTCTAGTGGTTTGCCTCCTACCTTTCTGGTTATACTTAGAGGGGGGTTATACCAGCAGATAACACCTCCCCAAATCCTTTTCTGCAACATGTAAGGTGCCACAGGTTAAATCTGCTATTGTTCATTGTACATATTCTGCCTCTTGAAGACATTCAAACGAAACAGCTGAACTACTTACTTACAAACAGCTGTACCTCTTCTTACCTCTAGACTACATCGGAATAGCTACAAACGGTTGGAACTGTTTCTCTTCAGACTTTATAGACTACAGCCCATACCACAGATTTTCCAAATAATGTCCCTCTTACCTTTGTTGAATGACCAGTGGAGACATGGATTAGAAGTGGTTTCTTGTACAGCCAACATGAACCCAGCTGCATGCACATTCACGACTTGCAAATAACTGCGCTTCCTTACCACAGACCTCCCCACATGCTTCCTTAACTACAGTGGCTGTCAAGGTATAAAATAACAAAGCATAGTCACTGCTCTAGATCCTCTAGTTTAACTTTGTTCCTTATTTCAAATAAATGGACAACTTTACTTTAATATTTCTTTAAACACATTCCGGAATTAAACATCATATTTTATCAGTTCGACATAGCCTATCTGATTTCAAGTCCAATTCACTGTATATATATTTAGAATTGGGTTTGCAGACTCTTCCTGCCTGTGTCACATAACATTTTGATTTGAATCAGAAACAGAAGTTGTCTTTAGAAGTTTATTCAGTAATGGAGCATTACTTTGTATTTTAGAACCATTTGAATAAGGCAGTCTATATTTTTTCTTGAAGCTGATTGGTTGGTAGTTCATTCAAAGAACTGGAAACACCAGCACACAAAATGTGTTGTGGCTTTGGCTCTAGGACAGGTAAAATGTGTCTGCAATTTCTTCTGTAGTTTACTCCTTCAGACTGAATTATGTAAGACCTTGGTTCAGCACAAATGTCTCTCACAATTCCTACATGATCATAACCCTTTGAGGTCTGCATTCTAACAACTTCACCTTGCAACAATGACCGAAGAGACTTACTGGTTTTGTCATAGAATAACTTCTGTGAGTGATGCTTTTTTGATAGTTGAGCATTGACTGCCTTATTACTCTTTGAGGTAGGCACTAACTGCTGTTTGCTGATTGGAAGAGTTGTTCATGTTTGTATTGACATCAGTCTTTGAGGTGGTGAACCAAGTTTTGGTCATGAGGAATGTTTCGAAGGTTTAGTAAATTAAGGAATACATCAGTGCCATCTCTTTTAGACTTTTCCATTAAGTGCTTTGCACTGCCGACTGCAAATTCAACCAGACCACTAACGTTTTGTTATTCTTGACTGCTGGTTACCTGAATAAAGTCCCAAGATGCAGAAAATTCTTTAAACCATTGACTAGTGAATTGTGCACCGTTATCTGAGATTACTTTATGTGGGCTTTCATGGACCGAGAAGTGCCTCTTTAGTTTTGTAATTACTGTGATAGATGTCGACTTCAAACCATCCAGAGTATGAATCAATTAGTACCAGGTAATGTTGACCATTTCATTCAAAAATATCTACTGCTACTGTTGACCATGGTAAATCAGGGATTGGATGTAGATGAAGAGTTTTTTTTTGTTGATGTGGTTTGTTACTATAAGAATATCTCTCTTTCAATATCTTTAGACATTGAGGGCCAGAATACAGTGCCTCTTACCCTACTGTTAGTTAATTCAGTGCCTGGGTGGCCTCTGTGCAGAAGTTTTATATAGTCCTTTTGCTATGATTTAGGAACTACTACTTTTGGGCCTTTCATAATGATACCATCTTCCACTATGAGCTCATCCCTGAATGGGAAATACTGCTGAATCTCAAGTGGCAAACTTGTTTAATGTGTTGGCCAGCCTTGATTAAATAATATTACTCAGTTTTTGAAGAACTGGGTCTATAGCAGTGTGATTTCTTATCTCTTCAAGTTGTGATGATGAACTGTGCTGGACTTCCATGACTTTAAAATTGGCTGTTTCATTTTCATGTTGTTCAGTCATCTTTCTGGGTGTGTTTGACAAGGCATCAGCAAGATACATATGTTTACCTTTTGTGCAGACAATAGTAAAGCTGTACTTTTCTAGCTTTAACAGCATGCGTTGCAATCATGCTGGAGCTGTATGCATCGGCTTGTTCAAAATTGTTGCTAGTGGCTGGTGATCTATCTCAATCTGGACTGGCCTTCTGCATACACAATCATTGAATTTGAACCATGCAAACACAACAGCAAGAAATTATTCCTCCACCTGTGCACAGTGCACTTCCATTTGAGTCAGGGCACGGGATGCACATGCAACTGGAATGCCCTCCTGAAGACATGCTGCACCAAGTCCATACTGAGATGCATCACAGGAGAGTGACACAGGCTTATGAACATCATAGTATCTCAGTGTGGGTGGACTGGCAATTCCCCTCCTCAGAGTATCAAATGCCTTGGCACTGCCCAAACCAAGAGCACCCCACATATCCATGTGTCAGCTCACGCAATAGTGCAGAAAGATTACCAAGGCCTGGGATGAACCCTGCCAAACAATTAATCATACCCAGAAAACCCTGCAAAGATGTAACATTCTCTGGGACTGGCATTTCATTGATTGCTGTTATCTTTGATGGATCTGGCTGTAGCCCTGAACTTGTGAACATGTGACCAATGTAGTTGACTTCCTTCAGTTTAAATTTACATTTTACATTTTAAAGGATTTACCTTGAGGTTAACCTGCTCTAGAACATGGTCTAGAAAATTCCTGAGATTTCTGTTATGTTCCTTTTCTCCACTGGCTTCAACAATAATGTCATACACAATAACGGCGCAAGTATATCCAGCAAATATCTGTTCCATGGCATGCTGGAATACCTCACTGGTGGAACTGATTCCAAATGGTATTCTCAAAAACCTGTATCTCCCAAATGGTGTGCTGATTGTTGTTAATAAAGAAGATCTTTGAGCCAGTGAGATTTGCCAAAAGGAGTTCTTGGTATCTAAAACTGAGAAAACAGTTAAATTTGGCATTAGTGCTGCTACCTCCTCTACTGTGCCCATTGGATGATGAGGACATTTAAGGGCTTCATTTAAGTCTCTAGGATCCATGCATATCCGAATGTCATCTGAAATTTTCTTGTGGGCTACAACCATAGATGATACCCACTCAGTAGGCTCTGCCACAGGAGTACGAATACCTAAATTACCATTCTGTCTAATTCTGCTTTTACTTTACATTGCATTGTTACTGGGATCTTACATATAGGTCTAACAACTGGGTTCATTTCATGGTTAAGCTTCATGGCGTATGTAACTGGAAGCTTACACAGGTGTCTTTGAAGATGTCAGCATATTCTTCAAAGATACATTGTGAAAAACTGTCATTTTCATTTGTATTTAGATGGTGAACTTCTTTATTAAGCAAAATCAATTCCATTCTTAGGCTGTCTTCTAGACCTAGTAATGACTGTACATCTCTTCTAACTGCATAGAATTGTAAATCATAACTGTTACCTGCAGAATGGCAAGAAAGAACTACAGCACCAACTGTCTGAATTTCTTCACCACCGTAAGCAACTAGTTTTCTGCTGTTTCTAAAGTCAAGGTTCTCTCCAGCTTTTACGTTTGCATAAGCTTTTGTTGATATGATATTACATTTGAACCCAGTGTCTACTTTAAGCTCTACTGCTTTATCTTTAATTTGCACAGTGCAAAATATTTCAGTCTTCACTGACAAGGGAGAGTCCATTGTGTCGACTGGGCACAGAAACACCATCAACATAAAAAGTTTCATCACTGCCATCAGGATCTGCTACAGTCTCAATCTAATCCACTGTCTTCACTGGATAAAATGTATTATGGGTCTGTGTTGATCTGCAGAACTTTTTGAAATGATTCTACTGTTTCCATTTGTGACACTGATGACCGTAGGCTAAGCACTTTTCTTGTTTAGGTTCATGACTGCTTCCACAATTGTGACAATTAACAATGGGAGGTGGAGTGGCACAGCTCCTTGAGCTATACTTATGGGGCCGTATTGTCTTAGTTTTTTGTTGCACGCTGTCAACATTCACAGCAGCAGATACTGCAAGCATACTAGTATGGTCTTCTGTGAGTTCATATATCTGACAAATTTCAGTAGCTTCGCTCGATGTTAATTCACTATCACGTAGTAGAATTTTTCGTAATGTGTCAATGCTACATACAAGGCTGTCTTTTATTAAGTCATCTTGTAGATCCCCAAATCTACATGACTTTTCTTTAATTCTTAAGTCAGTAACATATGCTTCCATGGTATCACCAGGCTTTTTATTTCTCGTATTGCATTTATGTCTCTCCATCATTATATTCATTTGGGGCTTACACAGTTCTTGAAATTTATGCTTTAAACATTCTGGATCTTTGTTGGTCTCAGCTTAAACAATCACATGGCAGTTTTCTTCCTATCCTGCATAAATAGTGGGTGCGTATACAAAAGAACATTCTCTTCACACTTTATGCCCATACCGCAGATTTTCCAAATCATTTCCCTCTTACCTTTGTTGAATGACCAGTGGAGACATGGGTTAGAAGTTATCAGCAGTTTATTGTACAGCCAATATGAATCCAGCTGCATGCACATTCATGATTTGTACATAACTGCAGTTGCTTAACACCGCCCACCCCACGTGCTTCCTTAACTACAGTGGCTGTCAAGCTACGAAATAAGAAAGCATAGTCACTGTTCTACACCTTTCACCTGCTTGGGTAATGAAACAGCAAGTCTCAGAAACATGAGACTCAAAATAACACAACTAAAGTTTGAGCAGTATAAGGGTACCATGGGAAATGTAAGACAGAGGGTTCCCCTACATTTTGTTGAATGCTGTTTGTTCAACAAATGTAGGGCCTGTGGTTTAATGTCAACAGTACGGATAGTCGAGCAGTGGAAAAGTTGATGGTGTGTAATGTTGAGACAGGTAAATCGGCTTGGAGGGGTGATACTGTTTGTGCATGTGCATGTGAGTTAGGGTTAGGGTCTGGGATGGGTGAAGGAATAGGTCTGTGAGTTTCTGTATTTTAGAGTTAGGGTCAGGACTAGGTTATGAGAAAGCTGTAGTGCTGTTTGTGTGTTTATGAATGCTTGTGTGTCTGAATGTGTCTTGTGTAGTGGCAGTGTTACGGGAAGGTTTTATGAAGGTGTTGGCTTAGTATTGAAGGAAGGGGCAGAATTAGGGTTAGGGTTAGCGCCCATAAGTAAGGTGGTGCAGGAGGGCTATTGCCCTTTCAGTGAGTCAATTTGACAAATTGTATTTTGCTGAAATGTGACTCGACCAGACAAGTGTTTAGCTTGTTTATCTCACTTGCAAATGTGAGAGTATGCTGTAGGCTACTTTAAGTAAATTGTCTTCTAATCACATCAATAGATTAAATTTAGCAGTGCTTGTCCTAGCATCAGATGGTTTACACAACTTTCTTGTTCTATTTATGTAGGAATTGTCCACAGAGACTTGAAACTGGAGAACATCCTGGTGAAAGGAAGCACACCTGATGAAAGAGGAGTCAAACTTCACATAAAAGTAAGTTTTCGGCTCATTTGAGAGGTAACAACATAACTTTCATGAGTGATCTGGAGTTAAGTATGTTCACAGTCAAAGACAATTCTGCACTTGGAAGTAGTATGTCATAGCAATCTGTTTTTGTGCCATTGCTCTATCGTTTCCTTTATACACTGAAGTAAAGGGACTGAAAATTATACTCTCAGGTTTATTGATATATACCCAGGAGACTGCTACAAAATGACTAGTGAATTTGTCTGCACAGCAGAGTTCTAACTCCTACCTAAATGAACTAGTGTATTGAGGATTGTCATAAAAATAAGAACTCCACTTATAATGCAACTATACGGCCACAAGAGTATATGGTTGGTGGCTTTCAAATGTCATCAGTGGAGTTTTAAAATAATTTACCTTTGAGAATATATGTAAATATGTTTTTTTACAGGGCACAGTAGTGAAGTGTCAGTATACATAACAAAACAATGCATATGCAGGGTCTTGCCCCTGTAAAGACCGCATTTGATCCTCCTGCTTGTAAGTTTACTACAACTTACCTTCTAACCTATACTTCCTGTTTCTCGTCAACTACTTAGTGCGTACTAGGACCTGCAATACCCTCTAGCCCCCTCCCTGCCTTTCACCTTTAATCTTTTATTTTTTTCTTCTCCCTACCAACCTGGACTCTTTTACACTTCTTCCCTCTAAATAGAACGTTCAACTCATCATATAAACCTATCTTACGAATTTCACTAATTTGTATTTTTCAATTTTTATATGCAACTGTAAATAATTTATATCTGTATTTTCAGCTTTATATGCAACTGTAAATAACTTTTGTATCTAACTGTAAACACTATTGCAACTGTAAGCTTATTTTGTATCTAACTGTAAACAATGTATCTGGAGCTTTTCTCCTCAGGTCTCTGTTGAAAAAGGGCTCCTGCCCAGCCAGACTAACTCGGTTAACAAATGTCAAATAAATAATAAATAAATATGCATCTGCAGTGCTCTGCTACAAATGTAACACTGAAAAGTATGCACTGGGTTTGTTGGCAGTTTCCATGCTTTGCAACTGCAGATCCAAAGCAGACAGAAATGGCCAGCCATGAGTCAAAGTCTAACACAGGACACGTCTTGTCAACAACTATTTTTTAAGTTCTTGCAAATTCATATTTGTTACTTTATTATCGCTATCTAGTCATCTTTACCTAATGTCCCTTTCCTTTTTTCCCATTATCAGGGCTTGAATTGTGAGCCCTATCTTTGCATTATTTGACCAAAGTATTTGAGTTTAGTCCTATTATTATTATTATTATTATTATTATTATTATTATTAATATTACCTTCCAGTGAGCAGTCCGTGTTTATTCAATTAAGCATTGATTTTGTTTATCTTCGTATACTTCGTGGAATTCTCAAAAGCTTTCTCCGATACCACAGTTTAAACGCATACATTTTATGGTACAAAATATTGCATAAAGCCCAACCCTTACAGTTATTTGTTATTACTGGAAAAACAGTTATATAGCTGCCTTTGTTGACAATATGATGTTATGTTTGTTCTTTAATATCTTACCCAGATTTGTCAATTTTTTTTTCTTCAGGAGGAAGGATCGTTTAATCTCACTGCAGCAATCATCTTCTGCAAAGATCCATGAGGCCATAAAAATAAAAACTCTCCCTGCCTCCACTTCTTCAAAGCTTTTTTGCAATGAAGTGATAAGATTAACTGAAGTATTCTTAGTTTTTTTGTGATGAGCAGCAATCCAGCTTTTGCATTTTTGACTTCTACTTTCTTCAGCAGGGTCTTCAAGTCGTTGTAACTTTCAGCCATCAGAATCATATCAAACTGCATGTCTGAGATTGCTATTATTTCTCCCAGTAATTTTATTCCAGCATCTGATTTATGTAACCCGGCATTTATCATGTTATATTAAGCATATAAATTAAAGACGTAGAGTGACAACATACAGCCTTGTTACTCTCCTTCCTCAGAATGATCCAGTAATCTTTTCCACATTCATTTCTAACTGCTGCTTCTTGGTCTGCATACAAACTCCTCAATAGGCAAATAAGTTGACTTAGTATCACAATTTCACTTAGAGCATGGCACAGTTTATTATCTACATTGTCAAATGTGTTACTGGATTACTTGATAAAGCAAAAGTAAACATTTTTCCTGAAAATCCCTTTCTTTCATCCTTATCCATTGGATGGTGACAATAGGATCTCTTCTGAGCCCTGGTGCTTGATCCCCTTCTAAAATCAGCTCGTGCCTCTAGCTCTTCTTGTTTTTCATATTATTGGAGTCTGGCTTGCAAGATCGTGAACATAACCTTGCTGGCATGTGAAACAAATACCACTGTTCAATAATATTAGCACTGTTTAACACTGCCCTTTTTGTAATAGGAATATAAATTGACCTTTACCAATCCACTGGTCACTGTTGTGTGTTCCATATTTTATGCTGTAACGTTATGCAGAATTTTAAATATAATATAGACAGACTTCCATCATTTCCTGTAGACTTGCTATTTGCAAGGCATTCTGGGGATTATATAACTTCATTGTCCAAGATGTCTGATTCTAAATTAGAGAACATAGCCTTGTACATATCAGTGATATTGGGATCCTTCTTTTATAGTTCTTACTTGGCAGTGGGTTGTAGTTGGTATAATTATTAAGGTGTTTACTTCACAGAAACAAGGTACAGGGTTTGATTCTTAACTTTGAAAACTTAGCTATGCTTAACCCATTCAAGCTTGTAATGCCCTTTTCCTAGTTAGGGCATTTAATACAAAACTCCACTTGGGTATAGTTGACAACCTCACTAAACTGGGCATAAGCACCCACATAACTCTCTGGATTGCCAGCTCACTCATAGACAGGACCCAGGAAGTCAGGATTGGTGAGACCATTTCCACTAACAGGCCAATCACCAGTGGGGTACCTCAGGTCTCCATGCTGGGGTTGCTGTTATTTGTCATCTACTTCTATGAGGTAAAGGCTAATGTCAATGGCCTTTGACTGACAAAGTTTACAGATGACTGCAAATTGGGAGCTATCATGGATTCTCTTCATGACACAACCATTGTACAAGAGCATCTAACACAGCCAAATGACTGGTGACAGATTAAAACATAATACCAAGAAATGCATTATAGTACCTTTTAGAAAAACTCTCACCCAGGTTAATTACTCCATCAATAAGATACCCCTAAGAGTTGACCCAATAGTCAAGGACCAAGGAACATATATAGACAGTAATCTTGCTTTTGATTAACATGTGGCCAGGATAGTAAGAAAATCATTATATATTATCCAACTGATAACTAAGGGCATGGCATCCAGGTCCAAGGAAGTCATAGTGTCACTTTATTCTGCCCTTATCAGATCCATCATTGAATATAATGCCCCGTTTGGTATGTACCAGCCAAAATATATGCAATAGATGGAGTGTCCACAAAGGTTCCTTACCAGAAGAATCCAGGGTATAAACACATTGTCCTATATGGACTGATTTAAAGCCTTATCTCTACACTTCTGTCTTCTACAGGTTACTGAGAGTCAGTCAATGTCTGGCATACAAGGCATCCAGCTCTGATGGATCTTTTGCACATCCTCAAAATCAACAGCATCCGAACCACTAGATCTAAGGATATAAATTTTGCTTGGGGCATACATAAGAAATGTTGGAAAGACAGATATGTGTCTCAGAGGATCCCCATATTCTGGAAAAAGCTCCCTATCCATGTGTAGCAGAGTCCATCCCTAACCCTATCTAAGGGTCACCTTGACCAATGGATGGGAAATGAGAAATTCACCTGGGTCTGGCACCTATATCTCTGATAGACAGGAGCAGACAGTAATGCGTGAACTAATGTACCCCCCACATATCCTCTAGAAACTTCCTAACAAACAATGCCCCTGCTACAAAATGCCCCTGATACATAGTGACACAGCTGTGTTGGATTGCATGGCTAGGTTTATAAAGGTCTTGAAGGTTATTAGCCAAGCATATAACTATGAAACTATGAACCAGTGAATATATTCTTCCTGCCTCATCTGAATATAGTGTTTGCTATGGCAAGCAAATTATCTTGTCAGACTTCTACTAGTCTGTGTGTCACTTCATTTCAAACTCTAAACTTGCCTAGTATTCCAATTATTCTTTGACAACTAAATTTTGCATTCTAATCACCCATGATGAATGCAAATTTTTTGTGTTGTATCAAGATAATACTGCAGATCCTTATAAGGCTTTAGCATCTCTATTTAGAACACAGATTGTGGGTGTAGTGTTTCCAATGATGAAAGGCTTCACTTGGTGTCTGAATGAACACCTTCTATCATTGGGTTGCATCCAAGCACTGATTTTGGCACCTTTTTAGTAACTATGGGGGCTATTCCAATACTTACGTAACATTCTTGACCACAGTAGAAAACCCAATGATTATCTGATGCAAGACAGCCCAGTGCAGTCAATTTATTTCACTAATTCCTAATATGTTGAGATTTATTTTTGTCATATCATATTTAACCACACCAAATTTACCTAGGTTCATAATTGTTATGTTCCATACTCCAGTGGTTATCTAGTTCTTTGCAACATCAGTTAGCACCTCAGCAACTGTGCATTATCTTGGTTTTATTCCATCTGGATCATAAGCTGTAGAACTACATATACGTATTGCCTGCTAGTCCACAGTCATATGCTGGACACCTTCAGAAATGAAGGTCTTATATTCCAGTGTCATTTCAACATGTTTGTATGCTAGTTTTTGTCCATCAGGTTTGTGTGGTAAGTATACCTTCTCCAGCCGACTCTGTCACCTCCATCTGTCATCTGATTTGTCAGCCATGACCAACAGATCTTGGGTTTCTCTACAAGACAGACCTCATAGCTTTAAAGAGGTACACAAGCACTTTCACTAGAACAAAGTAATGGTCCAGAAGAGCAAAAAAACAATTTACCAAAACAAGCTATGTGGCATGTCAGCTCTTCAAAATAAGTGAGCTGTAGAGGACCTGCATTAGATAACTTAAGCAGAAAGCCATTTTCAAATAACAAAAGTTTAAAACAGCATTAATTTATATTTTTAGGCCCCACTGCCCCGGATATAAGAAGAATGTCTCTATATATAGTAACATCTTTGTAATCTGTGTCACTTTAAAGGACTTACATTTTTTCCTACCTGGATTCCCAAAGATCATAATGTTATTTTAAATGTTATTCAATGTTGTAAAATCAAGCATGAATTAGTATGAGGACACATTTATCAAATGCAGTACTTGTAAGAGAGTTAGTGATTCTGCAGAGAGAGAGAGAGAAATCTAAGCATAATATTATATTTCTTAACAGTATGTTTATTTGGTCCCCTAGTGAAAGAGTATCCCCTAGAATACAGCCTGTTGAATATGGAATTTAACTGTAGATGTGCTTTTAGTTTTGAGTCTAGAGTTAAGATTATTGCAGTTGAACTGGTGTTAATTGGAGTTCTTCCAAATTGCCCATAGTTTTGTGTGTGTTTGTGTGTGTGTGTGTGTGTGTGTGTGTGTGTGTGTGTGTGTGTGTGTGTGTGTGTGTGTGTGTGTGTGTACATCCTGTAGCAGCTGCAATGATTCAAAGATAATATTACAAACTCACAGCCCTAGAGTGGGCCTTCAAGGAGTTTGTGTCTAGCACCCATGGGGCTGAAGTTGGAATTTGCCAGTGTAAATTAGTTTGCATACCTCTCAGTCTTATTGCCTGGGATTCTACTCACTGAATACTAGGGTGGGTTATGTCTTCAGTGTAAACATTAACATTAAAAAGGAAATAAAAGAATGAATGAATGAACCTTATTACAACTAAATAAAATGGCAACACATTTAAAGAGTTGAAAGAAAGAAAAAAAAAAGAAGCACAGGGACTATGCTTGTGGCAGAAACATATAGGGATAAAGCCCTAACTATAGCTCAGGTGACCTGAGTTCAATTATTGGCTCTGATGCTTGATGGCATAGGCAGGGAGAATGGTCACCCCCATACTGGGGTGCTGGTTATGCAAACTCTGCTATACCATTGAGTTTATTTTCAGCTGGATGCCAGGGACAAAGCGGATAGTGTTATCCATAGGAAGCAGGGTCACATGTGGAGGTATGGACAACACACCAAGAAGGCCACTGCACTCTAACCCATGGGATGGTAAGTTTATGTGCCGGGGGAAGTATTAAGCTTTGGAGAAAAACTCGACAGTAGCAGTAAGAAACTGCCACATATATCTTCATTCTCCTCACAAGCCCAGAGCATGGGTCAGAGTTAGTTCAGTGGAGGCAAACTCAGGTTCTGTAGACCCAGTGGTGCAAAGATGCACTGTAGGTAGCTGATACATAGGATCTTGCTTCTTCAAAATCTACATGCTATACTGAACATGAACCTGAAGAAGGTATGATATAAGCCTTTTTGGTGGACACATTCATGGAGTTAAAACCCCTTTTATTAGCAAGAATTAAAGCAGTGCAAATGTTTATTATACCATTGCTTTTTTGGGTTCAGACACTTCTCAACTCCAGTCTATCACAAATGGCAAGATAAATAAACTATTGCCATAAGAATAGGTCTGGTGACACAAAGTATAGCGGATAATCCCAGATTTTTCTTTTGCATCACTTTTTGATGAAAGAAGGGATTATAAACCTATATGGGTAGAGTTTGAAGTGGATTTGTTAGGGATAATATCAGTGTGATAATTAGCTGCTATGAAACTTGACTGCCACAGTATTTAAATCATGACTTCTGATAACAAAAGCTCATGCTGCTTTAAGGGTTCACAGGTCATGAAAAGATCTGGGGATCCACCGTACGATTATGAGACAACCCATTTGTCAAAAGAGACCCAAATCACTGACATTGGATTCACTGGAAAAAATGTAGGCATGAAAGACTTTTCTAACCAAATAAAAATGTTTAAAAATAAAAGATTGCTAGGTATATTTTATGAGCTACAAAGAAGAGGCAACCAAAAAAGGTGGGCAGATGGAATGTTTTCAATGCAGATACATGTTAGCCATATCTCCAGGCACAAAATATGTAACTTTACACCCAATAATTGTATGTATCGGAGGTAATGGCACCAGAATAAATAATGCAAAACATTGGTACCAGCTGTTATCAAAACACCCTAAAGGGAAGAGAAGACATGCCATCATTTACAAGCACATTAAGCAGACAGGACTCTGAATGCAGCTGTAAAGTATGAAGGTAAATGTGTTCAGACATTAAAAGCTTTCCTATCGATCTATGAGAAAGCACTCATATTTATTCATGTAGGGTACTAGACTCCAGCTTATAGCATGAAGCAAGGCTTTGCTGTGAATCATGGTTGCTAAAGCTGTAACTCTATGGAGTCCTCACTGCTACATAACATTTGGGGCTTTCCATCAGAAAAAAAAAACACTTTGGAAACATTTTGTCACTACTTTCTCTAGTATCCTGTCAGTGCTACTACTGCTAGTCACCAAAATCGTCTTAAGGGTCTCTCAGGATTTAATAAACATCTGAACTGAACTGCCAGGACTTAGTTACTAGCAATCCTTACAAAGGTAAGAACTCACATAATGCATTGAAAGAACCCAGAAAATAGTTACTATTGTGATTTTTGATTTTTGATTTCTCTCCTCCATGAGGTAGGTCCTTTAGCATCCCACAGGTAGTGTGCATGCTAACCCATACATATATCCCACTAACCAGTACTGGCAATGTTAGTGGCACAAACATACCCACTCATCAGATTTTATCCAGCCTTGAGAGACAGTATCTCCCAGCTAACTGACTTCCAAGACCCCATATTTACAGAGAGAAAACCCACTAACCACTACAGGCAGGCTGAGTAGCACAAATGCATAGTCATCTGATTTTATCCAGCCCAGAAAGACAGGATCTCCCATCTGACTTCCAAGACCCCATATTTACAGACAGAAAATTATGAAATAATATTCTTATACGCAAATACTGCAATAGAGCTCAGTACTAGATGATATGTAATTTTCTTCCTAGCATGCACACTGCTAATAGAAAATATACTTTCCCACAGCCCCTACCTAGTACCTTAAATAGACTCTTTTTCTTAGTATTTAACTGCATGAAATAGCCTACCACACATTTTATACCTCCTAATCAGGAAAGAGTCACTCACTAATTTGAACTAATGATCTGGACTAAAAAGAAACACAATTTAATAACAAAAATTATGTTCACAAAATTTCTCACACTAATCCCTTACAGATAGTCTTTTATAGCTTTGCTTGCAACATTGGTAACTACCATCCTATGAACAGAATCTAATTGTTAACCACTATCCTATGATCAGAACCTAAGTCTGTACTGAGCAGTTCTGTTTTTTTTTCCTTTCATTTTGATTAATGCCTAATATTGGTTCTATCTTCCATACTGCAGAGCTCCATTCTCCACTGATTATTTTTCTTGGTATATACAAACATGCTTTCTTCCATAACCCAGTCCTTCCTCTAAGGTTTGCCACTAGATGATGCTGTCCTTAAATTCAACTATATATTCCTGGATATACTTAACAGCCTAGCTTCCCTTAAAAAAAGAGTTAAATCTCACCAAACACTTTGGATTTCCCACTACAGCTAAGCCATAATGCAGAAAAGGGATATTGCGTGGAAAAATTGGATGAAATTACAATCCCCAGTTCAGCTTTAAATGCACAAACAACTTCATAATCTTACAAAAACAAAAAGTCACTGATGACAAGAAAAATACTGTCGAAACCCACACATAAACCAATAAAGCAACCCCAAAAAAATTTTGGAACACCATTATAAAATTCTACATGCTGGTTCACCAAGCATTCCTACCACTTGTCCACATAACTCACCCTTAGAAACTGCCACTAAACTGCCACTAAATTAAATTCTTACTTCATAGAATCCATAGCTACTCTAACCCAAAACTGCCAAAAATCACACTCTACACCTTCATACACTCCTGCCTCTAACAAACGAACTTTCTCTTTAAACCCTGTTCCAACTGCCTACATAAATTCTCCACTGACTAAAACGAAGCCCTGCAATCCTTCAGCTGACAATCTGCCAGTCAAATACTTAAACCTAGTTGCTACAAGCACAGCTTAGCCAGACACCATCTTAATTTATAAGAATCAATAGTCCGTTCTACTTGGAAACAATTCTTTTTATCATTCCACTTCAAAAAGGTAGGAACTCCACTGAATTATCCAGCTATAGTCCAATAGCAATCCTGTCATACATCTCAAAAATACTTGAGAAATGCATCCACAAACAACTTCTTGAGTGTCTGCATCATGAAAATTTACTATCCTCTACCCAACATGACTTTTTCCTGAATCACAGCACAAACACTACCCCAGATGCCTTTACAGATACCATCATTAAAGCTAGGAATAACAATAACCTGGTATCTTCCCTTTTTGCTAGATTTCTCCAAAGCCTTCAGCACTGTCTCTCACATCAAACTTCTCTCTAAAATGTCTGCTCTTGGCATCTCTAACTCTATTCTCAACTGGTTTTCTAGACACCTTTCTAATTGTCGGCAGTCAGTTAAGTGGCTCTCTGTCTCTCATTTCCTCACAGCTAATACTGGAGTACCACAAATCTCCATTCTTGAGCCCATCCTATTTAACATCTTTATTAACAATTTGCATATATTCTCCTGTCAGCCTTTACTCATACAATATGCTGATGACTCTACTATTATCTGTTCATCTGATAATCTCCCACATCATTCAAAAATCTTTCAAATTCATTGAAAGCTGGCTTAGCGAAAACTAACTTTTTCTTACCCCCCCCCCCAAAAAAAAAAAAAAACTACTACTATTTCTCCCAAAATCTCAATCTCACCTCAGATCTTCTTTCACTATTACTTCACTTGACAATACTATAACTGAAGTAGTATCACATACTAAACTCTTAGGTATAACCATTGACGATCAAATAAAAGTCAGTCTACTCATCTACTCATACATAATTGTATTAAGAAAAAACACATCAAAAACTCGACATGCTCTATAGATCGAAAAGGTCTTCCTTAACAATACCTGCAGACTTTCTCTTGAAAATGCACCCCCTTCCTACTCTTCTTTATGCCTCACCCATCCTAACCAATATACAAACCACCATGAAAATAAAACTTGAGTCCTTGCTACAATAACGTTTTTAGACTTGCTGTTAATCAACCTTATAATTCACACCACTGTCTATTTCTAAAATCTTTAAACTGGCTTGAGCTACCTTATCACCTCCGCTGTTTGCTCATTTCATAATTTACAAATCTTCATCTTGCCCAGTTTTCTTCACATATTACATTCCCAACCACAGTCTTAGGAGCTCATACCAACATCTGTTAGAAATCTACAAACCTAAAAGAGGCATACTCCATGGCCTATATAGTAATTCAGTGGCTTTAGCCTGTAACAAAATTCCCATTGCCATCAGATCTATTACAAACAGTCATAGATTTAAAAAAGCAGTAAGAGAATTTCTTTGTAACACCTGGCTCTTTTCATGTCTTAACCCTGCTTAAGCCTCACCACTAATCTCCTTTCATCTACCCTCCAGTACCATTACTCACCTCCACCCCTTCCTTTTCTCCTCACCCACCTCCTCTCTTCCAGCCCCCACCTACTTTACCCTTCACCATGTCATTAACTCAACCCACATGCTTAACTTAATCTATATCTCAGTAACGTCTTGCATTCCTCTTTTACTAACTTATAGGTTCATAGGTGTCTACTAGGCTCATGGCCCTGGAGCCTTTCGCCTCTAAGTAGGTGATATGAGACAGAGAATATATGGAGTTTTTTGGGTCTGTCCATATAGGACAAGTGTTTAAGGCCTAAGATCCTCTTTGTGAGGTATTTTTTGTGGCCTCTCCAGTTGTTGTAGGTGTCTAGTAAGGTACATGCCAAATGGAGCATTGTACTCGATGATTGGCCTAGTGAGGGAAGAGTAGAGGGAAACAATGACCTCTTTCTTCCTGGATGCAAAACCCTTAGTAAAGAGATGTGCCACATAGAAGGACTTTCTGACCACAGTGGCAGTGTGGTGGTCAAAAGAGAGGTTGCTGTCAACCTGTGTTCCCAGATCTCTTATGACGCCTTCTGTGTTCAGTGGACTTTTTTTCCCTACTTACTTGACTTTTATACTACGATTACTGTACTTCTTCCTACTGCCATAACTATTCTTCTCATTGACTATACTATTTCTTGTACAAATGTTTTATCCAAATCTGTATTACTACTATAATATGTTTGCTAAACTTTATTCCACTGAATTACCTGCTATTTTCTATAGTTTAGGTACTGATTGTAGATTGTAAATGATTTTCATGTATGGAGCTTTTATCTCTGGGCCTCTGCAGAAAAAGGGTTCTATACCCTGTCAGACTATCCCAGTTTACATACATACATACATACATACATACATACATAACACCAGTAAGACAGAAATCCAATGATAAAAACTGAAAACCAGGCACTGAAACCCCAGCGAACAGACAGAGAATTCACACGTAGTCCACAGATAATCCACTGAATTTATCCTGTGCAGCTGAAGGACAAACAGCGCCAGTCCTGAGATTTTTCGCCAATCGATATGATTACCAAAGTACTACCGATGATCTGCTGTAGTGACACACACCTTGCGATGGGTAATAAATTGTACTGAGTTACAAATCTTGTCTGTAGACTGCTTAAGGTATAATTGTTCATCAGTTAAGTGAAATAATCTTTTCCACTTTGGATGAAGTACAAATCACTGACTGTTAATGAACCAGGCTTTGTGAATGATTCACTGATTAATAAAAGAAACTGTAAGTGATTTCTTCTCAGACATAAATCCACAAGACTACATCAGACTCCTTAACAGTGCCTGGTTTTCAGTTTTTATACATACATACATACATACATAAACAAATTCTCCCATATAGCATGTTATTATTTCTGAAGATGTACATTTCAATTTAAAAAGATGAAAGCACTCAAATAAACAATAATGACACATATTTGAGTTTCAGACTTCATATCCTTCAGAAAATGTATGCTAATGTAAAACCTGTTATTCTAGTAACTTTCTAAGAGCAATAATTAAAATCTTTTACTGAGGTTTGACCTTTACCCTTTAATATCTTTGACTTTGTCCATATTGCTTGCATAAGAGGTTAAGGTATGCCCACTAGGTGTGTAAGTAAAAACTGAAGTACTCCACAAGCTGTTTGAATATCATCCAAGATACCCAATAGTTTTCACCACTGCAAATCGCCGTGACCTTGCCATATGACCTCACAAGTCACTGGATGAAGGCCCAAAAATGCACCCCCAGGCTTTACTGATACTCATGTAGCAGCCCAAATAAACAAATGAAGGCAAAACAAACCAACCTTCCAGCTACCTCCAACAGAAACCAACAAGTAAATAATAAATCCCAACATATCCTGCCAGACAGAAATGGGCTAATTTACTTAATATAGTACAGAAAGGTGTTACACCCATCTGATCACCATATTTGATACACTCAATCAATTCAGAAGTCATACCAATGCTTTATGATTGAGTAGCACACCATTCTCCCTCACAATGTCTTCAGACCTTAAAGCTCTCATAATCATAATAGCAAACTGTCCTGTTGAAATTGGCCTACCCACCCAGTCATGAAAAAATAATTCTGTTAACTTACCTCTTGCTGCTTTCTTCCATGCTAATCCCCATACTAGTGAGCACAACAGTAACACCCTGTCTTTATGTAGAACCACTTGCTGGCCATTATTAAATGAATAAGACAAAGACAAAGACATGTTACAAAGACATACATCTGGAGCCTTTTTCCCCGGGCCTCCGCTGAAAATTGGCTTCGTTCCAAGTCGGACTTTCCCAGTTAATAAATGTTAAATAAATAAATAAAAATAAATAAATAAATAAAATAAGCTTAGATCTGCTTATCCATATAAACATTCTTATGTCAGTAAAACAGACATACTTTCATCTAAGGCTACCCAGCAGTTTGTTGAACTAGAATGCCCTTAGATACACGACTAGTGCTTAAGCTGACCATAGCATATAGAACTCAGCCTTTTAACAACACTCATTACAAATGCTTCCACAAGAGGAGCCTAACATTAACTGGCCTACCATGAACTTTCATCCAACCTTTAATATCCTTAAAATACAACAGTGTTTGGTGAAATCGTTAATACCAGAAATGTGGCTGCTGCACTTGAAGCAGTCAAGTGGACCCTAATGGTTTTATTTGTCTCCTCGTATTCACCTCAAAACCACATTCTTCACCAACAGCTGAACTGATCATCTCCATTCAGCCCTCAAAACTCCCTCCATAAATGGTCTCAGCACAGTGTTGTAAGACTGTCTTGCTGATTTAGTCAAGGATGTTGTGCTAACCATCCTGCTACCCTTAACCAACTGCCCAGACCTCTCCACTGCAGCTTCTGGACTCACTTGTGCCCATATGATGCTAACTTCTAAAACCTGTGGTGCTGCATTTGAGATAAACTGTCAGCAAGTACGTTAAAACATGCTGAGATATGCTGAGTTGAAAAAGTAAGGCTAATTCTGAGACAATGCAATACAAACTTTCTTAATAAACCCTGCACTATCCTGCACTAACTGGGACTTGGTTGATCTTTTGTCCAACAGATGAGCCACTAACAAGTTGTCAGAGTGAAACATTGAGTGTGTCACTTTACCAGAGAGTGACTTGGGGCAACTTGGAATTTGGGCTAGGATTCTTAATGGTCTTCTGGACTGCATGCTTAGCAACCCTCTATGAACCTATAACCTCCCTTCATATCTTAATCTAACATTTAGAGCAGAGGACTAAATCTCTCTGACTTGTTAATAAGCTACCTCCTGTGCCAAAGGTGTAGGATTTGAAAATTTATTTACCTGCTGTGTGACCTTGAGCAATTTACATAAACGGGCAGTGCTTTGGGGCAATTTGGAATTTGGGCTAAGCTCCATAATGATCTCCTGGACGGCATGCTTATTATTAACCTATGAACTCTTCTGTTGCTCATCTCCTTTTGCCACATCATTACAACCACACAAATTGGCGTGAGCTTCAAGAGTTAAATATTCTTCCTCCGCTCTAAAGGCCAACTATTCAGACACTTCTCCACAAACTATTTGCCCTTAAAAATGTTCCCATATCAAACCGTCCAGCAGAATCTGTGTACAACTGCAATTCCTATGAGAATGCCCCTTCCCCTTGCCAAACTGACACTCCATTGAAATGGTGGAAGCAGTCCATCGAGATGGCCATGCCCTCCTTGACCAACTTGGATACCTTAACCCAATGATGGTCATGTCTGGTTCACCTCAGCAGATTGGCTAAGGATCTATTAAATGTCCTCTGAAGAACTTCTTCCCAGCATATGAAGATCAGCAAACCGAGCATCTCCATTACCTCTCTAACTCTAACTTTCCTGTTGCATAACATGCCTTCCAGCTTATCCTGAAAAATAGGAAAACCTGCAATGAAACCCTGTACGAGATCCCAGGTGGTTTCAATGTCGGGGTACTCCTGAACGAGACACATAAAAACTTCTAGCCTGATAAGAGAATGAGTTTGGAATGGCTTCTTCACAATGAGAGGACATGTGCACAAATCTGCACACCAACCATACACACCTTCTGGCATTAAAGGTCCAAAAGACCTGACACTGATTCTACCCCTTCAGCTGATGCCCTAGCTTGAGCACCAGGTCGGTCTAACATTTCATGTAACCAGGAGTCATGCCCTCATTCCCACTGTAATAATGTATTCACTGCATTTAACTTTCAAACCTTTAACTTTCAAAAGTTCTTGTCTTACCATGGCCAGGTGTTCCCCACCACCAAATGCTGGCTCTCCATTATGATCATGGAAATAACTCAACAAGGGCAATCAGTGCTGGCACTGCCGGTGCTCCTTCTCCAGAGTGACTGTCATTAAATAAACAAATTACTGTATTGATATATTGATATGTCAGTAGACAGTGGTCTTTTTTCATCCATTCTCAAGAACAGCTGGAGTTTTATAAAAGGTAATCCAGATTTATATAACTTAGAGACAAACCCAATAAACTCTAAAAAAATATAACACTTTAAAGAATATTTAGATAGTGATAATACTAGGATAGAGGTCCACCAGACAAACAAAGAATCTAGTATCTTTCTTGTGTTATTTATCAAACCTGTTGGTTTATAAATAACAGTAAATGTATCATTTTAGATAGTATCTCACAATAAATTCTAAAAATAGGTTTACTTAAAATACGTAGGGCAGGATTCATGAAGGCTTGCACGGAGTCTAAGAGTAGTGTAAGACTCCATGCAGCCCTCGCGATCCAGGAACAGCCCGAAATTCCGTGTAAGAGACCAGCTAAAATGTCTCTTACACGGAGTGGGCGTAGATATGCTAATCACCTCACTTGCAGCCAAAAGGCATGCAAATGAGGAAGATTAGCGATCCACGAAGCCCAAAGCAGCCCGTGTAAGAGCCGTTTTAGCTGCAGAAATGTACTCAGTTGACAACTGAGTACATTTCTGCAAATAACACAATGGAGCCATGTCAGCTCCAAATAAAGGGTGCATATGTGTCAGGCAGTATGCCAATGGCCAAATATGTGGCCATTGGCAAGGTACCCTATGTAAATATGAGAAATAAATATAAGTTTAAACACAGCGCAGCCCTGGGCAAATGGGCTGCACTATATAAAACATAAAAATGAAGGTTATAAACCCACAAATGTGGGTTTTATGCAATACATAGATTTACAATGCAGGGACCAGCAGACCAAAAACAACATGGCCACCGTTTAGTGGTTGCTAAGGGGGGAAGCTGAGTCTAAGACATGTAACTAAGCATTAGTAGGCAAGCTGATGTAAATGAGTGTTAGAATACTGAATTCCACTGTCACATAGCAAATGAGCACATTCTGAGTAGTGTAAGAGATACATAAGGGGGAGGAATAGAGTAGGAGATAGGTGACATCACAGGGGGGAATGGCAGAAAGAAATGCAGTTCATTGGAGGTCAGTGTTACATGACAGATGTCAGACACATATCATGGAAAGAGGAGTGCCACAAGATAAGCATGGAAAAGTCAAGAAATGGAAGGTGTACACTGTTGCTTACACCAAAGTTTCTTGCTGGGCGTGCATGCGCACGTGTGCACGCCATGAGGCGCGAGTAGGGCAGTGTGCGCGTGTGTACAGGCAGACTGAACATGTGGGAGCCTGTTGGCAGACTTGTAAGACTGTTTGCGCTGGTATGTGCGCATTTTAACCCGAATAAGACAATTCTAAACCGTCTAACCATGTGTGCGCGCGTGTAAGCCACTGTGAGCGTGTTTCTGCTGGTATGCGCGTTGCTCCCCCCTGTGGAAACAGAAAGGAAAAAGGAAGCAACAGAATTAGTAGGAAGCTAGCAGGGAATACTACTGGAGCTAGCAGATGAAAACAATTAGAAGCAGGCAATTACACAGGCAGAATAGTAGCCCAGCCAAGCACTTAAAACTCTGTAAACAGCAGTGCAGGATGTTTCTCTCAAGAGACACTGCAAGACAGGAGTAAGCTATTAGAAGTGAAAACTGAAAAAGCTGAACTCAGAGCAGAAATGCTAGGGGCTGCCATAGCTGTCATAAGGAGACATAGGCTACTTGCTGAGGGTGGTGACAATGCAAATGGTGCCAGACAACCCACAGTGAGGAGACGGAGAAGAGTGTACAGGCCCAGGGTCACCTACCACGGGTTACATGAGCTGGAGATCGTGGAGCACTATAGAGTGGACAGAGACCTCCTGCAGCAAATTGTTGAGCTGTGCAGGCCACACCTCACACACAGAACCAACAGAGGGGAACCCATCCCAGTGGAAACCAAGGTATGTGTTGGCCTAAGAATACTAGCAACAGGTACCTTCCAGAGACCAACTGGTGATATGATGGGGATATCACAGGCATCAGCCTCCAGGGTACTGCACCAGTTCCTGGATGCCATGTCAGCACATGTCGGTGATCATGTATATGTCCCCAATGCCCGTGAGGTATTGGCCAGCAATATGCGTCTCTTCCAGCAAATAGCGGAATACCCTGAGGTAGTGGGTGCAATAGACTGCACGCACATACGCATCAAAGCACTAGCCGGTGAGCGGGGTAGGGCCTACATTAACTGCAAGGGCTTCCCCTCCATCAACTGCCAGGTCATGTGTGATGCCCAGGGCATAATAATGAATGTGTGTGCTGGCTGCCCTGGGAGCTACCATGATTCCCATATCTGGCATTTGACGCAGCTGTACCAGACATTTGCCAATGGGGACATCCCACATGGACACCTAGTGGGGGATGCAGGTTATGCACTGGAGCCGTGGCTGATGACACCCATCAGAAATGCACACACACCTGAACAGGAATGCCAAATGAGGCACACGCACAAACACGTAATGTAATAGAGCATGTGTTTGGGCTGCTCAAGTCACGGTTCTGGTGTCTGGACACATCTGGTGGAGCCTTGCAGTACTCACCAACTACATGTACCCAAATTGTCATGGTATGTGCTATGCTACATAATATGATCTTGCGAAAACAGCTACAGCAGGACCAGCATAGGGCCAGGCCAAACAGCCCCCCACCATTGCCAAGGCCATCACAGGCAGAGCGGAACTTGGAGGAGGAACAACCTGAGCCTGCCCCAGTAGGCAGAAGGAGGCGTGCCCAGTATGCCCTGGCCTTGGCAAAAAGGCAACACATAGCACATACACTGGCTCAGTAGGAACCCTGGGAATGATACTCCTCTCTGATTCACTCATATAATAACAGGGATGCCTAAAATGACATAACCTGCTCTCAAACATGTACAGGGAGTGTAGTATGTGCATCTGACAGAGGCAGCCCTGCAGCACCACCTGAGGCATGAATGCCATGTGTTAAGCAATGTAACACCATGTAGTATATGCAAACTTGATGACCCTGACTAACATCCTACCCTCACCAAGCATGATGCCACAATATGACGATGAGATGATCAATTGCAATAATTGGCTGAAGTATTGCAGTTAGTCAAAGGGGATCCAATGTGTGCCAGCCTGGGATGACATGCTGAGCATGACATGATGCTCCACCTGCTAGGGGTGGCGTGCACCTATCAGTCCAGGCCTTATGGATACTGGCAATGGCTGTTGTTACCCACAGCATGCCTTGAATAGGTAAGGCTCAAAACACAAACCCACCTCCATAGGTATCACAAGGGATAAAAACCTAGATGTAATGCTACCCAATGCCAGAAGTCTAAACAGCAAGATGCATGCAGTCTAAACTCCCCCAATATGGGGAATGTTGATATCGGTCCTGTAACAGAAAACTGGGTCAAGGCTCACAACAGCACCCTAACACTACCAGGTTACACCTCATACTGTGCTGTACAGCCTCAAAACATGGAACAAGCTAGAAAAGGAGGGTGACTAGCAATAATTGTCAAGGATAACCACACCCCCATGTTGGTACCACAACAAGAAGCAGCATGGACTAGCCATGGTCAAGTAACAGTGGCTAAAACTGCCTCCCAGTTTATAGCCTGCTACAGACTACCATCCTAACACCAGGAACTGCACTTGGCCTACGTTGGAATACATGAATATATCAAGCCCTCCAAACCACATTATATTGGGTGACTGAAAATACCCAAACATAGACTAGGAGCATTATACTAGCTCCAACACTGTAGGACAAAAGTACCTAGAATCCATAAACCAAAATGCCCAGGAACAACGTACCACTCCCACAAGAGGGGTAAGCATACTGGATGTGATAATCAGCAACATGGGTACTGGATGGCAAGATGAGAAGTGTATCCCTCACTGGTAAGACCAGACCATAGAGTAATCACACTGGATATGCACATCCTGACCACAGTCCCTGGCCAGAAAACCACAGTGAAAAACATGTGTAAAGCAAAAGTTGCACTCCTCCAAACTGATGTGGAATCCATTAAAGGCCCTGTGCAGGTGCAAAATATGAGCCACACCTCAGAACCTGTTATACAGGCATTCCATGAACACTGCCAGGGATGCTTGGATTATGCAATCCCAAATAAAACCAAGACACAATGCCATACACGCAGGCATCTGGCATGGTGGACTCCAGCCATTACCAAACCATGCAAGAGAATGAGGAAGCTACTACATGATAGAGCAAACATAAAAAGGGAAGTAATCACTGATCAGTAGTATGGCAATAAAATATGTCCACACATACAATCCACTAAGGCCAGCTACAACAAGTTGAATCTGTGAATCTTGAGGCAATGTTACACCTGCCCCAAGTACACAGACAACCCTCACCTCCCCCCAAGAAATACAAATATATGTGAGAGATGCAACCATTTATCCAAACCGGAGGCTGAGCTCTCTCAACTCAGTACTGTCAAAACTAGTCAGGAGGAGAAGGTAACCACACACACCACAAACCCAGTCTCACATAGACCTATCACAACTGCAAACCAAAGACATAAACACAGAAAAACATTCCCGGAGGCCCTAATTACAAACACACCACATCAACAGAGGCCTCCAAAGCAGACACCCAAGCAACCACTACCTCCAAACATAGCACATGCAACACATAGTACACAAAGCTGGTGTGCCAAACAGTCACAGGCCAGAAGGAGAAACAACATGCCTGATACAGTTGTAATAGGTGACTCCATAGTCAGACACACTACTGTCCCGCTCACCAGACTGAACAAGGGAAAGGGTACAGTAAGCTGCCTGTAGGCTGCTACAATATGCCACATAACACAAGTATGCAGGTCACCCCAAAGCAAGTAGAAATATGATGCAGTCATTGTCCATGCTGGCGTGACTGACCTGAGATGTACCTCCCCGGACTACATAAAAAGAGACATAGATGAGCTCTCCGATTATGTAGTCCAGGCCGGTATGACACTGACCGTGTGCAGCATCCTACCCTCACCAAGAATGATGCCACAGTACAAACACAGAATGATCAGCTTTAACAAGTGGCACAATTACTGGTGTCATTCCAAGGGGATCCAGTGTCTGTCTGCTTGGGATGTCATGCTTGACAAGCCACGCTGCTGTTCCAGGGATGGCTTGCACCTGTTACCCCTGGGCGTCTGGATATTGGATAAGGCTCTTGCCACCTCCATAGAGCCTTTCGTAGGCAAGGCTGAAAAGACTAACCCACCACCATAGAAAACATAAGTGGAAAGAAACATAAGGGTAATGCTGACCAATGCCAGACATGTAAACCTCAATATGCATGCTCCCGAGGCCCTTCCCAGTATGGAGAACATTGATGTCCGTGCAGTGACAGAAACCTGCAGCAAGGCTCCTGACAGCACACCAGCACTACCAGGTTATACCTCATATCATGCGTTATGGCCCCAAAACCTGGACCAAAACATAAAAGGAGGGGGAGTATCCATATTCAGCACAGACACCCACACGTCCAGGTAACTGACAATGCACGAAGCATCGGAGACCACCCATGTGCAACTAACCATAGGCAAAACTGCTGTACAGTCTGTAGCATGCTATAGACCACACTCTCACACACAGGAACCCCACCCAGCTGTCCTCAAGACACTGGACAGTATGAATGTCTCACCAAATAACAAACAAGGTATTCACAAATTACCACATTGGTGGTAATCCATTATGTATGGAAGGAGTAATCAGGGACCTAGGGACACAAGTGGACAGTAACCTGTAATGTGATACTCACATTGCCAATGTGGCTAGGAAGACTGTCTATATTGGACACCGTATCATGAAAGGATTCACATCTACATCAACAGAGGTCATTGTGCCCCTATACTGTTCTCTTATCAGACCCATAATCTAGTACAATGCCTCATTTGGGATGTACCTTACCCGACACCTGCAGCAGATAGAAAGACCTCAAAGGTACCTCACCAAGAGGATAAAGGGTCTCAAATATATGTCATATGCTGCCTGGCTGTAGACACCCCAGCTGAATGCAGTCACATACTGCCTACACAGAGGCATTGTATGCCTGTTGTACAAGGCCATGTCCAACACAGGAGTAATGGACATGCTCCACCCCAGAAAACCCAAATCCATCGGAGCTGTGAGAGTGAGAGATGTCAACCTCAACACATAATGAAATAGGATGTGCTGGAGGGACAGATACATAACCCAGAGGCTCCCTACACCTTGGAACAGAATCCCACTCCATGTTAGGCAGAGCCCCTCACTGACTCTCTTCAACAGGAATCTTGCCAAGTGGATGGATGATCGTAGATGTACACTGGGGGTCTTCACTGTGTCACGTCCAGACAGATGCACAGTAAAGTAAATCATAAATGGCCATAATATTCACATAGTAAGGGGTGGCGAAAGCCACACACACTCTGGCTAGGCTTATAAATGCCCTAGGGTGGATAGCCTAGCATGAACCTATGAACCTATGAAGATACAAATTGTACAGGACACTAAGGATAATCACAAGGCTTTCTTAACTGATGGTAGAAACCTTGTTGGGAATTCACAGATATGCTCTGAATCACTCAAATATTACAAACAACATACCAAACACACACACATATTGCCAACATCCAACCTGACAGGTGCAGTGCAACCCCCCCCCCCCCACCACCAAAATGCAAAATATCTATTCCAGCAGAGTGCTGGCCCCCTGACATTGCAGATGCTGAGGTAACAGCCAGCATCTACAAAGCAAAACACACAGCATCAATGGTATGAGATGGTATCCTGGGCTGAGTTCAACATGGACTCCAAGAAGAATGGAATGCCAAATAACACTACTTCTCAATGTCAGCCTTACCAGAGGATATGTACCCAAAGAGCAGTGTACAACAACAGTGGTCCTTCTCAACAAAGGTGTTGCCTGAATGGATACTGCAAACTACCACCCCAGAATCCTGACAAGCTTGATCTGCAAAGCTATGGAAGGGATCAGCATGTACCGCAGACATAAAGATATTGGGGACCTACTGACACTGGACACTACCCACTGTGGCTTTCTTAAGTGCAGATCCTGCCCCTTAAACATGTTTGACTCATTTGAAACAGTCATTAAGGTCATTGATGAGGGGAATGTGGTCCACACAGCGTAGCTGGACCTTGCAAAGGCTTCCATACAATACCCCACATGTTCATTATAGATAAGCTCACCAGCTTAAATATAAACCCATATGTCAGTAGAGGGGTTGCAAACCAGACCAAGGACAGAACTGACATGGTCAGAAATGCTGCAGCCATGTCAGACTACAAACCAGATATAACTGGCATCCCACAAGGCTTGGTCCTGGGACCTCCCTCGTTTGGTATATATATCCCATAGGTACAGGCCAACATGGAAGGACTGTGTCTGAACAAGTTTGCAGAGGACTACAAACTGGCCACCATATCTGACCCTCCAGCTGACACAAGCATCCCACAAAAGGGCCACATAGAAACAGACAACTGGTGCCATAGCCATGTTAGCAAGCTAATTGCAGAAAAGTGTATAGTCAACCCCTGTGGATATACAGTAAGTGCCCACCAGTTACCACATAGGTGTTAACCCATTAAGTACTTAACATGTAATAAGAGACCTGGGGACACAAGTTGATAGATATCCTGCAGTGGACAAGCATGTGGCTGTAGTGGTTACAGAAACATACCATATACCCACCTAATCATGAAGGTTGTCAGATCTAGATCAGGGGAGGTCATTGTGGCTCTGCAGTCATCCTTCATCAGCGTTACAATTGACTACAATAGCCCCTGTGGGATGTACCTCAGCAGACACCTCCATCAACTAGAAAGTCCTTAAAAGTACCTCACCAGGAGTATCAAAGAGCTTGAACAGATGCCATGTGTTGCCTGATTAAACAAGCTGCAGCTCCACACACTGCCATACTGCACACCCAGAGGCAAGCTGTGCCTGATGTATAAAGCCATGTCCAAGCTGGAATCAATGAACATGCTGCACCTTGTACAATCTGAATGGCAGTGAGCTATGCACATGAGAGACCTGAACCCCAGCACTGACATACATAGGACAAGCTGTACTGAATGATCCATAACACAGAAGCCACCCCCACTCTTGAGTAAACTCCCAGTACAGGTTAGCCAGAGAGTCACTCATCGACTCTCCTCAAGCGGAATCTTGATGAGTGGATGGGAGATGGTAGGTTTACCCTGGGTATCACTGTTATGTCACGGGTAGATGGAGGCACAGTATACTAACCATGACATATGTCATGGCAAACTCCAGTTACAATGTGTGTCGAAGGACATACACACTCTCCGACTAGCATTAGAAATGGCCTAGGGCACATCGCTAGTGTTTGCCAATGTACACCTATGTTGTGGAATACACTACCAATGTTGGACAAGCCTGGTTTAAGTAGTTCATATCTGAACATAATGCAACATGGTCAGATGTGCACAACTGGCCCCTAACCAGTCTGTTGTGCTCACTATGAAAATGTAAAGCAGTGATAGGACTAAAGCTCAGGATACTGTCCACCACAGTGAAAATACTGAACCAGTACACTATACGGTACTACAGTGTTAGGTCAGTTTGAAAGGATGTTGACAACTGTATGCAAAGTATCCCATGCAAACCCTGCAGGCACAGTATAATTCCTGTTGTGTTCAGACACAAAGCAGTTGGACAGTAAGTACACAACATGACACACAACACACAACCATAAACGTGAGATATTGTTGAAGTTCACACTCATCCACAAATGTGGTGGGCTGCAGAGTTCAACATATGGAAAGCTCACACTGGGCATGCTTGCACACTTTGATAATTGAGACATATGTCAGACAACATGTCATGGAAAGCCTGAACTGGGCATGCTCACACACTTAGGCCAAATCTCAGTTTAGCAGTTGGCCACACATATCTGGTATTTGTACGTGTTATTCCAGGAACCAACCACATTACAGCAATCTGCCCAGTGCACACAGTTAAATGACTACAGAGACATAAGTAATATAGTGGATCCCTCTCATATTCAAACATCTTCCACAGATACACAAGTTGTTCATAGAAACAGGGAATGCTATGGCAATAAAGACCTGCAAACAGTCTATCAGCAACAAATATTGTGCATCTGACAATTAAACATATGGGTATAGAGGTCAACACTAGGCTGTTTGCCCTAGGGAATGACAGCTTAGCCAGAGTGTGCTTGGCGTTTGCCTCCCCAGTACAGTAGGCTACTGTGCCACTGTAAAGTAGGTCACATAAGGCACCGTGTGAGGCTAGTGTGCTGTGCCTCCATCAAGCAGGGACACAGTGGAGATCCCAGGGGTTGAATTTGCTAAGCCACATCCATGTTGTTGGTGTTTGCTGGAAGAGGGTTGGTGAGGACCTCTAACAGTAAGTGGGCGTCAATAACAGACTGAGGGGAGCCTTATCTGCAGTGTCTGGACAATTTCACTGGCAACACTTTGTCATGATGATTATGAGGGATTGAAGTGTTGTGCCAGTACTGTTCAGAGATGTCCTCCCTCTGTGGGCTACTGCTCTGCAATGTATTAGCTCACTCTGTCTGTTGGACAGCTCATATATGGCTGGTGTACACCTGACAGGTGTCCTGTTGTGGAGGAGTCATGGGTATATTTGGGATAGCATGATCAATGCAAACCTTCCACATGCTCATAGAATGCAATTGTCAAGGATTATGCAGAGTGGCCTGTATAGTCCCCCAGCATGGGTCCTTTGAAGTCTTCTGCCCCAGTCTTCACAAGTGTAAAGTCTGCTTTTGATAAATACACTTTGTTTGCAGTGACAACCTTGCCTGGGGGTGGGGATGGGATATGGATGTTCAGGGAAAGGTGGGTATGGGCAGATATCAACAATGGTGGTCTACCTCTGGTGTGGAACAGTGAGTACCCATGTTGCAGATGGTCAGGTGCAATATGTATTCCCCTTTTTGGCTGTGGTGAGTGGTTCTACCATAGCACATGGACTCACAAATTGTAGTGGCTGTAGGGTAATGTTGTAGAGGCCTAAGTAGTTCCCACACACAATATACCTGTACCTGATGTTAACAACTGGAATGATGTATGTGAACACCTTCATATCTTGGCACTGTTCCCAGGGAAGCAAAGTGTGTGTCCTAGATGTGGGAGGGGTGGTCTGAACTGGTTGTGTTGTGTGTTACAGGTCCTGTGGTCACGAAGCATGGTATAGAACATAACCTGCCAGTGCTGATGTGCATATCTGACCCTGAAGTAGGTGGCTGCAAATGCATATATATGCTATCCCCCACCTGACAGGTAGTACTACATATACATACCTCTGTAGAAATAATGATGTCAACACCCTATAAATACTGCAGGTGCAGAATAGATACCCAGTAATTTGGATAGTGCGCTCTGCTAATGTGTCTCCCTCAAGTGTCATAATATAGCTAGGTAGGGGTTTGAATCCTGCAAATGCTCAGTGTGTGTGTGTAGGTGAGCGGGGTTGGTGTGTGTGCAATTCTGTGTGAGAGAAATGTCCCTTTTGGCAACTAGGAGAACACACTACAGGATGCACATTCCCCTTTCTAAACACCGATGATGTCAGCACCCTATAAGTACAGCAGGAGAAGGGAAACCTCCCAGTAATGCAAATAGCATGCTGCGCTAATGCGTCCGTCTTGTGTGTCATAACATAGTTAGGTAGGGGTTTGAATCCTGCAAATGGCAAGTGTGTGTGTTTGGGTGAGGGGATTAGTGTGTGTGCAATTCTGTGTGAGAGAAATGTCCCTTTCGGCAACTAGGAGAACACACTACAGGATGCACATTCCCCTTTCTAAACACTGATGATGACAGCACCCTATAAGTACAGCAGGAGAAGGGAAACCTCCTAGCAATGTGAATAGCACACTCTGCTAATGCATCTGTCTTGAGTGTCATAACATAGTTAGGTAGGGGTTTGAATCCTGCAAATGACAAGTTTGGGTGAGGGGGGTTAGTGTGTGTGCAATTCTGTGTGAGGGAAATGTCCCTTTTGGCAACTGGGAAAACACACTACAGGATACACATTCCCCTTTCTAAACACTGATGATATCAGCACCCTATAAGTACAGCAGGAGAAGGGAAACCGCCCAGTAATGTGAATAGCGCGCTCCCCTAATGCGTCTGTCTTGAGTGTCATAACATAGTTAGGTAGGGGTTTGAATCTTGCAAGTGTGTGTGTTTGGGTGAGGGGGGGTTAGTGTGTGTGCAATTCTGTGGGAGGGAAATGTCCCTTTTGGCAACTAGGAAAACACACTACAGGATGCACATTCCCCTTTCTAAACACTGATGATGTCAGCACCCTATAAGTACAGCAGGAGAAAGGAAACCTCCCAGTAATGTGAATAGCGCGCTCTGCTAATGTGTCCATCTTGAATGTCATAACATAGATAGGTAGGGGTTTGAATCCTGCAAATGGCAAGTGTGTGTGTTTGGATGAGGGGGGTAAGTGTGTGTGCAATTCTGTGTGAGAGAAATGTCCCTTTTGGCAACTGGGAAAACACACTACAGGATGCACATTCCCCTTTCTAAACACTGATGATGTCAGCACCCTATAAGTACAGCAGGAGAAAGAAAACCTCCCAGTAATGTGAATAGCGCGCTCTGCTAATGCATCCGTCTTGAGTGTCATAACATAGTTAAGTAGGGGTTTGAATCCTGCAAGTGTGTGTGGGGGGGATGAAAGTAGGGTGTGTGCAATTACATGTGTGAAAGAACGGACCATTTTGGCAACCAGTACAATACACCAGCTGGTGCATATTCCAATCTCTACACAGAGATGATGTCAGCACCCTACAAGTACAGCAGAAGAGGGCAAATCTCCCAGTAATGCAAATAGCATGCTCTGCTACTGCGTCTCTCACTACTGTCATAACACAGTTAGTTATGGCTTTGAATTCCACACATGCCACGTGTGTTTTTGTCACACAGAATGCCCATGTGTGTGGGTTGTTGTTCACAATAATGCATGACATCAATTAAACCAGTAATGGCAATGGACACAGATGATGTATATGTGTGCCAAATACACATATGTACCTGTGACCTTCAATAGTTCCCATGTCTGACGCCTGCCACATATGAATACATGGTATTTGCACTGGATAACATTATGACTGTGGTCTTCTGTGCAGGTGCTGCATGTGGTATGTGTATATACAGCGTGAGTTGTATATGGTATCATCCTAGCAGCGAGGGATACACATCTGGTCTGGGGCATATAGTCTACATGTTGTTGATGAACAGGTGCTGCATGTTTTCACCTGTTGTGGGAGTGGTAACAAGTTGCTCCATAGCAATGCAGTGACTACATGCTAGGAACCTTTCAGCTAGGGTGTTGTAGCTACAGTAATTCATCAGCATTCAGTAATACTTCAGCATTCTTGGTGAGGGTATGATGCCAACCAAGGTCAGGGTCATACCAGCCTGTGCCACATGCTCAGAGAGCCCTTCTATGTTCCCTATCATGTAGTCCAGGGAGGTACATCACAGGTCAGCCATAGTGGCATGGACAATGACTGAATCATATGTGTCCATGCCTCTGACTGACCTGTATGCTTGTGTTATGTGGTGGACCATAGTGCCCCACAGGCATATCACTGTGACCTTCACCTTGTCCAGCCTGGTGAACGGGACCTAACTGTATCGGACAATAAAGGTACCTAACACAACTGTAGCAGGTGTGTTGTCTAGCCGTACAGGCTGTGACTGTTTGGCACACAGGATTTCTGTGCTATGTGTTGCACGTGCTGTGTTCTGGCTTAATGTATGCCTGTGTGCCAGCTGCAGAGGTGTCTGCTGCTCAGGCAGCATGCTATTCTGAGGCTTCATGAATGGCCCAGTGTGTTCATGTGTTTGGATTGCTGTCAGTGTAGGTCTACATCTGACTGGTATTGTAGTCACTGTAGTATTTCATGCCACCTGACAGGTTATGCCAGTACTGGGTTCAGAGTGCTTACTCCCCAGTTTGGCTATGTGGTTGCATCTCATACATGTGTTGTACGTCCATGTGTAGGGGAGAGGGTTGACTGTGTACATGTGGCAGCTGTTACATTGCCACATGACCCACATATTCCACAACTGTACCATAGAGGTGACTGACAAGTGACCTATGCACATGCTACCATAGTATTGTGATTGCCATGGTGATTAACAGCACATAGGGCCAATGGGGAACAAGGTACAGAAGGTGAGTATGTGAGGGTGTAGTGCCTGTGATTAGTTAGCACTGGCATATATGACTGCTCACGAGGTCAAATACCAGGTAAGTCATATGCAAAGTGTCACAGGCAACGTACATGTGAACAGGACAAACAGTGACGTTCTGTCAAGTGAGACATGGACATACATATAGTAAGCTATGCAGATGTCACTAGGAGTCCACAGAAGCTCTGTAAATCTGCATTGCAGGTGGGATCAGTGTTCCAGGGTAACTGCAAGCAAACATGCATGCAAACAAAGCTACAGTAAGCAGGGCTGCATGTAGTCCATTGTACAACAAACAAGCTGTACCACTTCCAGTAGGTAACAGTGCAAATATGCAGGCACTATGAAATACACAGATCAGATGGCTAGGGTCCAGTCTCAGCGTACACAAGTGTACAGACCATGTACCGTCAGGATGTACAATAACTGGATGGAAACCCAGGTGCTCATACCTGCAGTAATACACATGTCAAATAACAGACACTGAGCCTTCACTCAGTGGTTCCATACTTAGTAGGATGTATGCTACCTGTCCTGCCACCACAGTATCCCTGACATTTATGGGGACTCTCCCTCCTATGAAAGTTAGTTTTGTGTGTTGGGGCTGTCTAGCATGGTATGAGATGTGAGCTTGCAGTGCTAGGGTGCTCCTGTGTGTCTTGTACCAGTCATGTAGTACTGCACACACATCAAATCCTCAAACATCCGCATTGCCGAGTCCAGTGTGGGCAACATGCCACTTGCAGTTTACATGTCCATCATTGCGTATCAATACTTTCATTACCTTATCCCCTGTGCTACCTATGTATGTAGCCTTCTGTTGACATCCTTACCACCAGTATGCCAACATGTGCAGATGATACACTATGGTACTTACCATGGGTGTAGACAACAGTACAAGACAACCATACCCTTACTACATCAGGCATGCTGGGATATACCCACAATTATATCAGCACACAGTACTGTTAACAACATGATACTATTACTACACGTCTATGTAGTCACCCTGTACATCAGCAACATGTTAACCTGTACCTGCACTGATGTTACAAATTGCAGGAGGTGGCACAGTTTCATCATATCCACAGGGTGTGAACTTGGTATGCCTGAGTCTGCCACTGATACCACCAACTGACATGTATGTGTATGTGTGTTGGTGAGGGACAGCAGTACAAGGTGGGGCAATGTTGATGCAGTGTATGCGTGTATGCCGTAGCCCTAGGTGTTGTCAATTTGCATGTGTGCATGGATGATCACAGTTCCACCTCATGGCTGCCATATTCCGGTGTTTGTGGACAGCCACAGACTGTACCTGCCAGGTCATACAGATCAGTGTCTCTGGCCACGGACATGGTACCTGTGCCTTGCAGGGGTGCTACGGACCGTATCCAGTACCAATCCAGACTGGGTACTGTCATCAGAAGCAGGTGTTCGTTGACTGGACACAGATCCCTGTCGGGCCTGTCCAGAGCCACGTGCACGTGGTCTCCTGGGGCGGTCTGATGACAGCACAGACCCAGCATTGCTGGGGCTGCTGCTGGCACTATGGGTGCAGCCGCAGCCCTGTTGTCGTCCGCGACAACTGCCAGCTGCTGCTGTTGCTGGCATACGCCCACGTCGACACCTCAACCATCCACCATTGCCCTGGCTCATGGACATGTAGTTGTGGAACCGATCTAATATGTCCCCACAACGTCTGTCTATGACATCAGTGAAATTACAGATGTCAGCCGCAATGTCACGCATACTGTCAGTCATGGCTGTGCGACATGCTGTCAGCTCCCTCAGACCCTGTCTGGTGTACCGTTCCATACGTGACTGTGCCTGCATGTCAGCCTGAAACATAGCTGAGTTTGTAAGACCTCTGTGGGCACGTCTGACAGGGGCAGTACGCCCACGGATGCTCCCACGAGAACCCCTGGACATCTGTCTATGTGGTACCATCTCAGGGCCATGCCCATAGCTGCTGTGTGGGGAAGCATGTGCCACAGATACCACATTACCCTGGTCAATGCCCACTGTATCCTGTCCATCACCTAGGGACATTGGTGACAAAGGGTGTATTGGCAGGATGACTGTGTGCATTGATGGGGTTGACAGCTGTGTACTGTCAATTGGCTGACCAATGACGGGCCCTGGCATACCTTCCTGTGCCATTACACAGATGTCATCATTATCAGTACCCATGGCACCTGATTCAGGTTCCCTGCTGCATGACACCAGAGCAGCACCAGAACCTGTGGGAGGGAAACAGGAAACACAGTTTACAATGTCTACACAATGTTACCAGTGATGCACACATGCACACATGCACACATGCACACATGCACAGGTGCACACATGCACACATACACACATGCACACATGCACACATGCACACATGCACAGGTGCACACATGTACACATGTACACATGCACACATGCACACATGCACACGTGCACACATGCACACATGCACACATGCACAGGTGCACACATGCACACATGCACACATGCACAGGTGTACACATGCACACATGCACACTTGCACACAGTTGCACACTTGCACACAGTTGCACACTTGCCCACTACTCAGTATGCGAGATATCAACACACAGACACAGACACACCCGCATGCATACACAGAGCACTACTAAGTGAGCCTAATATTACTATTACTATCAAAACTATTAAAGGTATTGTTAATACACACTCACCAGCATGGATAGGCTGCATTGCTGTTACACCGGAGGGACCTGCAGAAGTGAGGAAATTAATGTCAGTGGGCACAACTGTGCCATTGTTACTGAGTATGATACAGGTCAGTAGTACAACAGTTGCCTTTCACAGGTCAGCTGCTGATATTGAGAATATCACACTTGCACATTAAATACTATGATGACAGCTACAAACCAAGGACACACCTCACACATGCATTAACTACCAGTGTACACAACAATCAACTATACATATGGCATATTACCTGCACGCTCATAGTCTTGGTGCTGTGTGGCTCCAGCCTCCATCATAATGCAGGTCTGCTGCTGTTGTTGTTGTTGGCGGGCTGGGGCCACAACACTTATGAGTAGTCCCTCCAGTCTGGTGAGTGGGGAATGTGTAGCCACCACACCACCTGTGGCAACCTGTTGCCTGTGGATATCTGACGCACGGTGACGGACATTTCTGATTAAATCACTGCAGTGATGTCGTACCTGCTCATATGTCCTATTATGCGTGCCTATGTCATTTATCCGATGGACCAGGTCTTGCCACAGTGCAGCCCTCTCCTGCTGATTCTGGCTGGTGCGGGAAAAGAGTATTGCATAATCCCACACCAGGCTCTGGTGTATTTCCTCATCCTCAGCTGCAGAGTATGCTGGATTGCGCTGGTGAGCCATGGTCCTGAAAAAGGAAATAACATTATATCAGCAAAATATGTCAGCAGAATTTGGCACACATACTACACATGCTACTCGACTGTTGTGATACAACATATCTCACATATATAGCATCTGTCTGTCTATTGGTGGATACACATGTAAATGGCCAGGTATCAGTGCTCAGCCAACAACTGTGCAACAGTACCTGGCACACTCCATACGACATACTACCAAACCCCAGCAGTCAGAACACTGATTCTGGTCCAAAGCACATCCTCACTCTGGGGGTTTGTATTGAGGTACTGTATGGGGGACATCATCAACTACTGTGAGCTGACCACAAACTAATTGCCCTGGATATACGTATACCACCTCCACCACCAGCACAAACGACTACAGTGAATAACATTTCAAATGCAAACTTTACACTTCATAACACTGACATGGTATCCTTTAAGCCCACTGGGCCAGTGGAAGACACAACCCACAATGCTGACTCCTTCACAAATGATTTCTATGGACATCTCCGAGAATGCATGGATTATGCAATCCCATATAAGACCAAGACACTCTCCACAAAGGGAAAGCATCCTGTCTGGTGGACCCCAGCCATAGACAGATTGTATAACAAAAGATGGAAGCTACTGCAAGACAGAGCATAATTCCATAAAGGGAAGGCATGTCTGATCAGCACTAGTAAAGAGCTATTTTCTCTCATACAAACATCCATGGGCAACTTTGAGAGGGAAATCAACGGGGACACTACAGATAACCACAAGGCCTTCTTCAGTTATGTTAGTAACCTGGTCAGAAACCCTCCAATATGCTCATAGTTAGTACACAACAACAAATAATTCACTGAACCCACAGATATTGGCAACATTGTGGCAGACAGGTTCAGTGCAAGTTTCCCCCCTCCCTCTCCCCCAGACTAAGACATACTTATCCCAGCTGACTATAACCTCCCTGTCATCACAGATGTCCAGGTGAGAGCCGCCCTCAGAAAAGCAGAAAACACAGCATCAATGGGACCTGATGGTATCCCCGGTTGCATGCTACATGAACTCCAAGAGGAGCTAAACACACATATAGAAGTGCTATGTAACACTAGCCTGACTACAGGATATGTACCTGTACACTGGCATACAGCAGCAGTGGTTCCATTCCACGAAGGAGGCACCTCTACATACCAATACAATACAACACAATACAATACATTACAATTAAGTATGTAAATCCAGGAGTGGTAACCTCTATGTGGGTAGTATGTGTGTACTCTGTGGTTTTGTCAGTTACTGTGCATTGGTAATGTGTTTGAGTGCATTGTCATAGTGTCGTACATGTCACTGTGTCCCTCTCCATATCTGTAGCTGTCATGTGAGGTACATACCGTGGCAGCCATTGTGTGGTGTGGAGGGGTACACTGACCTACATGTCCATAGCTGACACACCATGTCTGTTGACACATACCATGTGCAGGTATTCCAGGAATAGTGTGCCACTGTGACTATCACTGGGAGGACTATTGTACACATTTATGACCCTGTTCACCCCTGACACATGCAGTGGTGGGCAGCCAATCACATATCTGGTGGTTACTGGTTTAGGTTATTTGAAATGGGGTATGGTACTCCAGTTTCGACACTGGTGTTCACTCCATGCCTTTGTCACCAGGCACCTGTTGCAATACATCTGTACACATGTGCCTTACTCAGAATATATATACATCTCTCTCTCTCTCTCTCTATATATATATATATATATGTATATATATATATATATATATATATATATATATATATATATATATATGTATATATATATATATATATATATATATATATATATCAACTGAACCACAGGGCGTTTATAACTGCTGCTAAACGCCAATGCGTAAACCTTGTGGTAAATCCAAACTGTCACGAAAATACTTTTACGAATGAACTGTTCACTTCAGATGTAAAAAAACCATTTATTGCACACAACGGATTAAGCGCTTTCACCTACCATCAACGTAGGCTTCATCAGAATGGTATACAATTACATTCAGTAGATTAAATAATTTAAAATTGGCGCCAAAACTTTCACATCTTTAAAGAAATATACACTCTATAAAATTTCATCAATAAAACTTAGTTAATCAAAGAAAACTTTTTTGCAAAATATTAAAAAATATAAGGTGCATCTGTATTAATGTGTGTCATTAAAAAGTTCATTGAAGGTATTCTATTATACTTTTGTGAAATACTTTCGTTTAAACCAGGTGGGGTTGTGGCATCTGTTAAGATCTGCCAATATGTTTCTCTAAATGATAGTGTGTTTTTTATATTATTGCCTCTTGGGTCTAACGTCACTAATTCCACAATCCCAAACCTAAATTTGTGTTCAGAACCCATATTGATTACATGTCTAGCAAGAGCATTCTAGCTCTGGGTGTTGTAAACAGTGTAGTTTTATTTTATTTTTGAAGAATCAAGTATAAAATTAGCAAACTACAACGGCACTAAAATCTTCTTCAAAAAAGGGAACTGCAACAGCAATTTTATAGTATACTTGGCAAAATGCACAAAGTGTCCGTCATATTATATAGGCAAAACGGAACAGAAATTCAAAAAAAGAATTTATGCACATAATTATTGTATTAAGAGGGGTGACGAAAAGAATGCTCTTGCTAGACATGTAATCAATATGGGTTCTGAACACAAATTTAGGTTTGGGATTGTGGAATTAGTGACGTTAGACCCAAGAGGCAATAATATAAAAAACACACTATCATTCTTTTCGTCACCCCTCTTAATACAATAATTATGTGCATAAATTCTTTTTTTGAATTTCTGTTCCGTTTTGCCTATATAATATGACGGACACTTTGTGCATTTTGCCAAGTATACTATAAAATTGCTGTTGCAGTTCCCTTTTTTGAAGAAGATTTTAGTGCCGTTGTAGTTTGCTAATTTTATACTTGATTCTTCAAAAATAAAATAAAACTACACTGTTTACAACACCCAGAGCTAGAATGCTCTTGCTAGACATGTAATCAATATGGGTTCTGAACACAAATTTAGGTTTGGGATTGTGGAATTAGTGACGTTAGACCCAAGAGGCAATAATATAAAAAACACACTATCATTTAGAGAAACATATTGGCAGATCTTAACAGATGCCACAACCCCACCTGGTTTAAACGAAAGTATTTCCACAAAAAGTATAATAGAATACCTTCAATGAACTTTTTAATGACACACATTAATACAGATGCACCTTATATTTTTTAATATTTTGCAAAAAAGTTTTCTTTGATTAACTAAGTTTTATTGATGAAATTTTATAGAGTGTATATTTCTTTAAAGATGTGAAAGTTTTGGCGCCAATTTTAAATTATTTAATCTACTGAATGTAATTGTATACCATTCTGATGAAGCCTACGTTGATGGTAGGTGAAAGCGCTTAATCCGTTGTGTGCAATAAATGGTTTTTTTACATCTGAAGTGAACAGTTCATTCGTAAAAGTATTTTGACAGTTTGGATTTACCACAAGGTTTACGCATTGGCGTTTAGCAGCAGTTATAAACGCCCTGTGGTTCAGTTGTTGTATTTCGGCTGCATTTGTTGTCATATATATATATATATATATATATATATGTCTGTATACATATACACATATATATATCGATGTACATATATTGCTATAGATATGGAGAGAGGGGGGGTGTGACAGAGAGGGGGTGAGAGTGACAGAGGGGGTGGGACAGGCGGAGTGTGAGATCGTCATATACAGTCATATCTGTAGATAGTCAGATCTGTCTGTCTATGTATATGTATCTACATATATCTATATTTGTATGTGTGTATTACATATATATGTTTCTACATATTCTATCTACATCTGTCTATGTATTCCTACATCCCTCTCTATGTATGTATGCATATATGCATATTATATATATATATATATATATATATATATATATACATACATACATATATTGACATACATATGTATCCATATGATAGATGGGTATATCAACATGTTTGTTTACAAAACTGTATACACACACTAACATACTGCTAAACATACATAACTGTGAAACCTACTTTGTACATTGCACTACAACCTACATTCAACCTACATTGATATGTGCACATAGATGCCCTCACATACATATGTATGTACAGCCTTCATTGATAGTTGCTGTATGTCCCCTGCCCTATGCACATCTTCATATACATATGGATACAGACCAATGACACATATGGAGGGTTCACAGTATGTAGACTTTTAAAGTATTACTTTACATTACCTGTGTTTGTCACAGCTGCTTGCGTTGCCATTTGGTTTGGTGTCCTGCTGCTCCAGTTGGCAGTTGGCAGCTTTCGAGTGGGTTTTGATGACTGGTTTTGTTTGTGTATGTTTTTTTTTTTCTCTCTCTGTCTCTCCCTACCTCCACAGGGTGCAATGAAAGTATTGCATGTGTGGACTGGGAGTACAGCATGCTTTTGTAGGTATCTGCATATGTCCATGTGATGGTCTCTGCACCAATTGTTAGCCAGCATTTGCTAATTGCATGCAGCCAGTTGTGTACTGATTGCAGTTCTCACTGTGATTCCAGGACAGTGCTATAAAAAGGTATGTGAGATAGGCATAGCCCTTTCAGAGTTTAAGGGCAGGGACCATGCTGGTATGCTGTGGACACTGTTCTGTGAGTGTAAAGGTTAGTATCTCTCTCATATTTCTGGCTGTGTTGTAGATTAACATTTCTCCATTCATTTCTCCAGTTTCCTGTACTAAGTGTGTATGTACACTGACACCTAAGACTACTACTACTGTTAATGTGGGTGTGTGTGCTTTCCTGTGGGACATGTGGTGTAACTGGTATATAGCAGTGGCGCTTGCACTTTGTTGCTATGGCTTCAATATTTGCCCTTTACATTCACTACTGGTATGCCTGCTAGGTGTCTTGACTGTAGTGTGTTGCTGTGGCTTTCCTATTTTCCATGTACATTCACACCTTGGAATGCTTGCTATATCTGCTAGGGTGTTACTGCATACAATGTGGTCTGGCCATGGTGTGGGCCTTGACATCTATTAGGGTATTTGAGTATGCTGCTGAGCAGGCCCCAGAGACTCTCAGGTGCATCTTTTATCTGCCTCATGGAATGGTACATATCAGTGGGGTACAACCATTAAATTGCCTGGTATTCTGCAGTTGTGACTGTGGGTTAGCATGAGCATATGTATTACTACACTATTTCCGACGTGCAAGTGGTGCATACTTTCAGTACTTCATAGTTACCATTGCATGTGTTGTAACACCTTTCTGCCTACTGTTTGTACATTTCACAGGGAGTCTGTGGGGCATCCCTGTAACTCAGTCACTGTTGCTATGTCTATGCTCTTAACTATTCAAATATGGCTGTGTCAGACCTCTGAAGTGTACAGATATTTGCAGGTTGTCCACATTTTTTCCTCATATTTTGGTCCATATCTCATAAACAGCTTTTTCTGGCAAATCACTCTGGGCTTAAGTCAGACTATAGTGACAAACATTTCAGTTTCAGACTTCATACCCTTCCAAACATCCAACAAAATGCAGAACCTGTTACTCTCTCAACTGTCTAAGTTTGTTGGAGCATTATTTGGAATGTGTCCCTGTTTTTGGGCCTTTGCCCCACATTTTTTATTACTTAGTCCAGATGTGTTGCTGTAAGAGGTTGTGGGGTATGGGCAGTGATTATCCTGCTGTGAGTATGTGTGTGGCTTGCAAGGTGCTACAGTGACATTATTACCTACTAGCTACCAACTAGCATGGCTGTTTCTGTTCACACACTGCTATTATAGAAATCCACTACATTTGACAGTAAATATACATGACATGCTTTGTGTACTACACATCCTATATTCCCTTTACATTCATTCCTACTATTACATTATATATTTATTGTAGCACAATGTTCTTATGTAGCAGTCATGGCTTAGTGGTAAGTCATGAAGACTACTGTTTCCAAGGTCCTGGGTTCAGGACTGACAGTGGGATTTTATTTTGCTTTTGAGAAGACTACAGGCCTTGTCATTCAGAGTGACTAAGGCACTTTTAAGCAGTTGTAACTGGGTTAGCACTGGTTTGCGCAGAGCTCAAGCATGTGCACTGGCGTTCAGCTCTGCGCACACCCGCTTACAACTGCTTAAAAGTGCTTACTCTTGCGCACACCTGCGCTAATTTCTTTGAAAGAAATGAAAATGGGGAGACAGGAAAGTGGTGAAAAAGGGGTCACAAAGAGGGTAAGACAGTAGGGAAACAAGCTTGGGTTTTGCAGGAGGGATGTAGGTAAGGCCCATAGCTGCCCATTTCTTCATCAGCAACAGCTGTGCATATGTTTGTAATTTGGTGTGACATTTGAAACCTTCCACCCCTGAGAGAGGTGTAAGGACAACAATAATACTTGTTGTACAGCCAATTGTAATTGACAGTTTCCATGTCCAGCAGACATGTGTGCAAAATGGGCAGCTATGTATGGGGCGTAATTTTTTTGTGGGTACAGAGTGCCCTTTTTTTTTTCAGGTGAGAGTGGTATGTCAGGTACAGGAAGTCAGTATAGCTGGGGAGGTAGGTTGGGTAGGTTAACAGACAAGACAAACAAGATGCATAGAGGGGCAGTGTATGACACATGTGGGGGGTTACACAATTGACGGGGACGGATGTTTGGATATTTAGAGCACATGAACCCACAGATGGCAACAGTGGAACTGATATCCCCACCCATGGGCAGTTGCCACTGTGCCTTCATGGCCCAGGAAGGGGCTGTGCTGGGGGCTGTGTAGGCCGGGCAGCAGGCACGCCCATTAGTTGGCCACCCGTACCTCAAGCTGGCATAGGGGCCCAAGCACAGTGTGCCGGATCTCCCTACGCACCACAATCCGGACACTACGGAGGGTGAGTGGATGGTCTCCTCCGGCCACACTTGCAGAGGGGGGACGAGCCCCATCCCCTACAGCGCTTCCACCCGCAGGTGGCACAAGGCCACCGGAGGAGGGTCCGGCCTGGGCACTACTGCTAGGTGCACTCGCCAGCTGAGGAGGGAGAGGTGGGCCCGCTGGAACCCGCCTTCCCTGTCGTCCTATGTTTTGCATTATGTCATGACAGTTTGGGTTAGTAACATACAATACCATTCATAATTAGTTGTAACAGCATGCATTAGTATTCCCATTAACCAAACAACCAAATATTCAAAACATTGAACAGCAAGCATAACACATGCATATTTTGAACAGCAATACACAGTCCAACAACATGCAGGGTAGATTGATGGCAACAGGCCATCAGGTTTGGATGTATGAACAGGGCAGATGCATCAACGTACATGCAAATATGTATGAACCAACAGGACAAATGTCCAGGGGTGTTAATTGTAATTGCACATACCAATTTCACGTGGAATGGATTATATGTGGTTATAGGGTAGGGTGAAGAAAATTTAATTAACAACTTCAAATACCAATACATATGCTGTACATTTCTAATAGCTGCAGATATATACACACTACAGTTCTGCCTACAGTTTCCTATGTGATAACTACTTCAAATTGGTGATAGGAATGTTACTGCTACATCAATATACATTTTCATTTTTATTCATACACATTCATATCTGGCTCTGTTCAGCTACATCATCCTGCTACATTTGCTTTATATAGCGATAGACAACTGTGGATGTTCGTATTTCAGACAACCATACTATCTGCATATTGCAGACTGAGAGCAACATATCCAGATTTTGGGATACACATTCCAGCTGCAGTTACATTTTCAACACATGTTACTGTTTGGTTCTGCTTGTCACATTCAATTCATTCTGTACTGACTGCAGTATACTTTATTCAGGAGTTATTACTACTTTATTGGTGGATTCATAACTCTTTCTCACACTCTCTCACTTGTTTTATTTTTACAATTCAGGATGGTACTTAATTCTAGGCTTTATTGACATGTTTTACCTGTAGTTCTAACAATCCTTTCCAACAGTCTCACTTCTGTCATGTTTCTGTATGTCAACAGGGATATATTTCACACGTGTTTTACTCAGCTTCTGCAGCTGTACTTTTCAGCTTGCTGCAGGTTATGTACTATTATATTACAGGTGGGACATCTTTATTTCAGACTTGTTTCATTTTTCTGTTTGGATTACAGACTGCATCACACTTTTGTAATCAAGCAATACTTGCAAACCCTCTTACACTGTTACTTGCACATTTTATTAATTAGTGGCTACACTGCACTCTTTTGCTAACTGTCATACTTATATATTTATTTACAGTTACAGGGAGAGAATTACTGACCTGCCTGGTGGCGCAACCATGCCAGCCTATTGCCATAGGCTCTACGGTTCACAGAACGGACACCTGCAGCTGTAATATCAATAAAGTAATATTGGAATACACATCTGCATAATATCAGCTAGGTTAATTTCTTACATAAATAATTACATGTAACTTACTCAGTAGTGGGGCGTTGGGCATTTGCCAGGCCTCCTGGATCCAACGGTTCAGATGGTCCTGCTTGCATCTCTTCAGGTCCGCATGGTGGTGACGGACCTGCTCACCAGTCCTTGGTATCCCTGTGGCACTGGTGAGATCATGAGCCAACCGGTCCCACGCCTCAGCCCAATATGCTCCCCACAGGACCTGGCCCTGCATGAGTTGGGCCTCATGATTGTGGACAAGGAGCCAAACCATATATTTGGACTCCTCAATGCCCCACCTCTGTGCTCAAAAGCAACTACCCTCACCTACACCTGACATTCTGGCTGCAAGTCGGTTCTACAATCGGTTATGCTGTGTATTCCCGCCTATGGGGCTTATATATGCCGTTTTTCCCGCACTTATCTGTGATTGACCATTTTGGAATTGTATCAGCTTCACAAAACCTGCTTTGTCATGCTCCTCTTTCTATTCATTCCTATATATATGCTATTACTGCATTTCTAAGTGCAACTGTCATGGCTTAGTGGTTCAGTACCTTGACTATGGTGCATGGTATCCTAGGTTCGAACCTGGCCACTGCTTTTTATATTTTATGACTGTCTACACAGGCTAGGAGGTGTGTCTGTGTAAAAGCAGTTTTGTTACAGCTTGCTCAACATTGCCCGTCGGTTAGCTTGTTGGCACGGCGCGCAGCTCCGCGCAAACGGATCACGCTGGTTTACACGTGGTTTGGCTGTCAGCATGCATGTTACGCTCAACTCAGCTATGGGCACACAGTTTCAGCATGTTAAACCGCTGCTCACCTACGGGCACTCATTTTACACCTGTCAAACCAGTGCTCACCTACGGGCACTCATTTTACACCTGTCAAACCAGTGCTCACCTACGGGCACTCATTTTATACCTGTTAAACCACTGCTCACCTACGGGCAGATGCACTCAACTTGTTAAACTGTAGCTCAGCTATACGCACATCTGACATTTTTTATTATTTTGTTATCTCAAATTTCTTCAAAATATATGGCCCATTTCATTACATTTTACATAAAATATAATTTTATATGTGTACATATATGTCAGGGACTTGTTTCATGCTTATTTCACTAAAAATAAAAATTGATGTTGGGGGGGCTCAAACCATGACTGCCTGCTCTTCAGCCGACGTCTCTACCGCTACACTATTGCTTCTTGGCTTACTTTGCATATTTAGTTCTTATATGCTTTTCCACTGACTGCTAACTGTAGCTAAGCTATGGGCATGCCCGCGCAAACGAGCGCACTCACGGGCAAACATCTTTACAATTTAAAAAAAATTATAAGATGTTCATTTGTACATTTTATGTTCGTAGTCTGTGGGGGTATGTGTTGTGTTGTATTTATTCACATTTACACGGGCTCTGTCGTGGGGGTTTACTTTCGAGACTTTTACTCTTCTGGGGGCGTGTCCATTTGCAGGGCTCGGCCTATGGAAACGCCCCCTACTGTCTTCCATGGACCGTGTAAGCCTTAGGTGTGATTCAGCATGCTCTCATGCATATGCATGACATGCTGACGTCACACCGTTTAACTGCAGCCACCGTGTAAGCCTTGTAACTCTTACACGGAGACTTCGTGAATCCTGCCCAAAGTGTTTACTTTATACTACCTTGTATGAAGGCTGTGAGGCATGCTACAGTATATGGGTATGACATCCAAATAGTTTCATAACATAATTTTAGAGCACTGTTATATTTAAGTGTCAGAATGTTAATACTGCTTTATATAAGCATTTGTAAATATATTCTGAACATGAGAATGTTTTTTGTCTTAAATTACTTTACAGGAGTATGTGCGGAATATTGTTAAACAAAAAGTAACTTTATGGAAGCTAAGACTGCAAGCAGATACATTTCTTGGTTTGAATGAGCCAGTAAATAGCAAATGTTTTTAAAAAAATAAAGAAGACTAAAAATTTTATGATTTTATGTTTTATTTTGTATGTTCGCTTTAAGAGTTTCTGTCTAAGTTCTTTGATTAATTGATGTGAGATAATTTTACTGAATTATAAAAGTGTGTATTTGTTTCATTTCATGTTACTCAGATGAGGTCTGTTTGTATTTTGTGCAAGAACGTGTTTAGTAAAGTATTACTTATTTTTTTTTTAATTACAACTCTGTGTTCTTTTTTAAGTTTAAATAAACAAACACGTAAGACCCAGTTGTCCCATGTCCTGGCCCTAAATCTGCCCACATTTCTTTTACCCAGTGATGCTAAGGTGGCCGTCAGGTCACTAAACACCAAGGCCTCCACCTCAGTGATTGTCTGTGTTCCATTAGCATCAGAAAGGTCAAAAACCTCCATAGACTCTCCCGTCCAATTCCTTTCCTTAATCAAAAATGGAATAATGAGCATGACTGAAATGCCCAGGCAGGCAGAGAAAATCCCTCTTCACCATAGACGAAGCCTCCAAGACATAGACAAGATCCTCAGCCCCTGTGACCCCAGCTGAGGACTGATATCCTGCCCCTACCCCTGGAACCATAACAACTGCTACAGACTAACCCTATTCTGCTCACTGAGCTCTTGCACTAATCCTAACAATAGCTCACCTGAAAAACAGTTCTGCCCAAATGCCTCCATGAAATCATCAACAAAAGTGTTACCTGGCGTGGTCTGTGGTTCCACCACTGGTATGACTTTCACTCAGTTCTGTTTTGCCTGATTTCTGCTCTTCCTCTTTCCAGGGGCCTCCATATGTGTGCAGTCAGCTGCTTCCTTCACCTTCCACCAGCTCCTCACTGGGGCCTCCTGGATGACCCTTGTCTCTGTCTGGGTTGACTTTAAGCCAGCTGAAAACTATCCTCTGGCTACGACATGATCACCTGCCATCTTTATTTCAGTTTTGCAACACTCAAAACTCTGCAAAAGAAGAGCGACAGACAGACACACATAAGAATCCCTAATCTGTTACCTAGTTATACTTACTCCCCAAGGCTGTCAAACCTATCCCCACTGTGAAGTACAAAATTAATGCTAATGCCAAATGCTTGCTATCGAAGTGGCAGGCCTTTGCAATAGGTAGTTCTCTCCCAAAGTTTATCATCTCCCACTCCCCACAGGCTGACCCCATATGAAGCCTCCAAACTGGTATGATGGCCCATCTAAGTGAGGTGAGGGGAGGGGCTGACAGTCAGACTCTATGAGATACCTATAGATTGTACCTCTCCTTTTAAAGAAGAAAAATAAAACCAGCAGGCCTCAGCATGCCCTGCTTGAGACCCATGTGAACAAACTAGCCTAATGTTATTCATAGGCCTCTACTCCTCACTTTCCATTCCATTTCCAAAATATGGAATACTGCATCTGCTAATGTGGACAACCAGGGAAGTGTGGAACCTTTACAACTGCTTGCTAACACCTTTAGTTATAGATAGTCATAGGCAAGTTAACATATGCTACAGTATACTTATGAATGTTATTTTGATAAAATATTGTAAGCCTGCATTAGTTACCATGTACAATTGTTAATAATTTAACGCTGACCTTTTCAATGCTGGCATTCACTTTTAGACCTCAAAAGAGCAACATTTCTTGATACTGCCACCCCAAGGGACCACCTTGCACTACCACTCAGAACCCAAGATTTGACTAAACCTACAACTCCATAATCTGCCACAAGGCCCAAAATGTCATTTTACATAGGTAGATATATATATATGGGTTCCTCTGAAACTCGAAATTGATATGGTCGAGACCATATAATCTAATTTTTAAAAACTCTAAGCTTTTGAATGGAGAGCTCGGTACAGTGAGGATCAGGAAATTTACCCTTTTCCTCATTGTAGTGTGATCTCAGATCAGAGTTGGAATATACAATTTGCAGCCCCCCCCCTCCACATGGGGGTGCAGGGGGGCTTGCCCCTGCCCCTGCAAAAACGTAAAAAAGGTAGATTTTTGTGGGGGGAGGGGTTTGATGTTTCAGTTTTATGAAACTCGATCATATGATTTCGGAAACTCGATTATATGGTTTCGACCATATGAATTTCAAGTTTCTGAAAACTCGATCATCTGACATAGACGCATAGATATTCAGGGACAGCTTTCACTCATCACTGCTATAACCATGGAAGTGCTAAGGTAACATCTTGCACATTTGTATGCCTCAACTGCAAGATATAAAGCGAGCCTTACTGCCTGCCATTATGTAATGCCTACCGTCCATGCTTCTTCCAGAAAACCACAAAGAGTATGAGTAATTGACCAAACGTATTAAGCACCATCTGGACACTCTATAGTAAAAAACTAGACAGTTGAGACATATGCTTAATCCCCTGTGCTATTTTTGCCCACACTCGGTGCAGCAGCATTTTATTATGCGTCGAGTCATCTCATTTATATATGTGTGCATATATCATCTCATATAAATGACTTCCCATTCATTTACCTGTTTCGATGTTTCAGTAATCAATGTTAATAGCTGTATATTTAGCCAATATATGTCCAGTGATATTTTCTGTTAATGTAAAAAGGATAGTGACACAGTTGCATTACAAAGTGACTTCCTAAACTTTGGAATAAATTACATCTCACACTAAAGTCAAATACCTCATTTAACAGTATCGACTAAGTAAATAGGCAGCATGAGAAAGAAAATATCACCATGAGATATTGGCAGCCAAGCCTCTTGAAAGTCAGTATGTCATAAACTTGGCATCAGAGCCTAAGAACCTAGATTCAGTCGGTCAATCCTAATCAATTACTTCTAGAAATCTATAAATACAGCGAATTTGCAAAATTGCATTCAGTATCTTTGGTGATAGGAACCCAAGCTGTTTGTTATCTTTTACATATCTGCATTTTGGAAGTGCAAAATACATGATAAAAATGCATATTAAGAAAACAGCATGTGCACAAATGTGTGAGACATAACTTGTTTTAGAGAAACAATGTGGAAGGCAATCTTCAAATCTTTTTTTCTAACATCATGATTAAAATGACAAATGTCTTTGTTCTCATTACAGGTTACAGATTTTGGATTGTCAGTGGTGAGGGAAGGCTGTGGCTCTGAATCACTTCTCCAGGACGCATGTGGAACTCCTCTTTACATGGGTACAACTTAATAAACAATTTACATACCTATTACAGCTAATTATAGTTATGGTGAAACTGAAAGTAATGAAAACATGCTGGTTACCATTTGCAGCTTTTGTTCTATTCACTGTTTAATAGCAAAAAGAGCTGCAGAAACGAAAGAGAAGAACAGGAAAAGCAGACATTTCATCAACACTGACATTGTAACCTGTCTGCTAGGAATGGTAAAGAAGGGCCTATATCCATATTTCCAGAAGGATAAATGTGTTGCACATAATCTAAGCAAATAGAAGCAAAGATAAAAGTCATAACAATCCATATGAAACCATGTCGTGTGTCATTTCTGCACAGACTCCTATATGTGGTTCATAAAGTTTCTTTGAAAAGAAAAATACACTGCATCATGGACTACCCTCTATACACATGCAGTATGCACAAATACACACACGTGTGCACGTGTGTGCATATATATATATATATATATATATATATATATATATATATATACACACACACACACACACACACACACACACACACACACACACACACACCAACAAAAACAGATTATGCCTGATGGTGATGTATAAACAAATACAAACTCAACAGAAAAACACCATGCTGCAAAAAATTATACCAATATTCTTTAGTGCTTTCATCCAAAATATACACCAGACTTCATCTGCACAACTTAAATATTCGCACCACTAATTTAAATACCAAATCTAACTCACTTGACAAATCACGATACAAAATATTTTCATCTTGTGATCTCTCACACACACACACACACACACACACACACTTTACATTCAGCTAATAATCTTCTTCCTAATTTCACTTCACATAGAATGATAATATCCAGTGTCATTCTCTTCACACTGCCTGTTATAAGAACCTATTTATTTTTTTACAAGGCAAGTATTCTATTAGCTATTGCACTTCTGAGCTTGATTATTCATCACTATGCCTTACACAGAGTATTTAGAAGTGACTGAAAGGAAGAGGGTGGGGAAGACATATGTAAAAGAAAAAAAAAAACACTTTCATTCCTATCTTTTCAACCACTATCACTACAAGGAAGGTAAGTACTTGATCTACAAATTACTCTTGTAGGCAGTGAACAGCTAATCATAGTTCTGTGCTAAGCTAACTGCCCTTGCGTGCCATTTTAAGCCTAGCCAATTATCCCTTGTGAGGTTCAAAACCTGCACTTTGTGCTTGTAAGGCAAGCATCTTAGCCATTAAGCCACACTCCCAACCATTTGTTGCTTGTGTTAATCATCTAAATTTACTAAGAAAATCTGTCTCAAACCTTTGTGTAGGCCACAGAAACATTCCTCATGGAAGATGTCTTATAAGACTATAATACAGACTAGAATTCTCTTAAAATGAATATGCTTAATACTAACAGTGACTAGTCATAGCACAAATAAAATACTCACTTCTGTACTTGATAGGCATATATAATTCCCCACCTATAAAAAAATAGGAACATTGCCAAATGCACACACAAATGTCCTCCATACTCTTCCCTTCCAGAACCTATTGCTCGCTTACGTGGTCCCTAAACCTGACTGATTAGCAAACCTTTGTAACATCTTTTGCTAAACACAGCTTTTCAATAAATTACTGAAGGTACTAAACTTTATTACACAGGTCTATAAATTACTTAGTTCCTCTGTTATGACTTTTGCAACAAGAGACAAAGCTTGGCTTGACTATGGTGAAAAAATCTCTCCCCCCTGTGTCAACTCACTAGACTGCTCTGTAATGTTTGCAAAAATGCAACAATGGAAGATCTGCAATGTGTTGTACGGTAACTGGAAATATTCCCAGTCTGAACTCAAAGAAGTTACAATTCCAAGAACGTTATAATATATTTCAACACTTATGCAAAATTTCAGACACAAGGGCTGTTTTTTCTTCATCTTTCTTAGACTGTAACTCTTCTCACAGGAAGTCAGTATATTTATGCAATAGGAGTGTATGTGAGGGTAAAGCTCTCCATATTATAGATAGAAGGGATTTTGTCTTCCTACTAAAACTGATGTTTAAACTTATCTCACCCATGGTTTCATCATCGCCATTGCTCAACCCATTTGACTCAGTCAGCATGCTGTCAGCAGGTTATGCATTGACTTTTTGTAAGTGACCCAGCAAAGTTGCATACTATAAAGAACAAGAGAAACGCACTTTCATCAACTGAAAACCTTTTGGCCAAGCTTCAGTACGTAACAAAATATTTGTCTTCTACAGCCTCGGACCAAAACAAACTACTTCCAGCATTAGCTGTTTGGGATAAAACAAACCCAGTCATCAAGTACTACTTTAAATTCTTCCCTGCTAATATAAATCACATTTACCCCTCCCCCCCCCCCCCCCAGTTCTCTGTCACCTTTCAGTCTCGATTGTCTCAAAAATTTCACTATCTACACTTGTAAGCAAATTCAAGCTAAGGAACTCCACTTCTCTGTAGAATCATAAAACTCTTTGATGAATACTTTTAAATACTTCATACTTCTTAAGTAAAGCTGATCAAGAGATCTGTCTACAAAGATACCACACTGGATTGGATTCCGAAATTACACTCAGGATGGAAGAAGGCTTGCTGCAACATAAGGAGTTTTCAGAGATGACGTCTGTGATTCCTCCTGCATAGTATGCATTTGCAGTCATCCTTATGGGGACAGTGTTTGTGTTGCAGATTCCATGAAATGTTCTTCACTTGCTATTCTGAACATTGGAGTACAAATTATTCCATTTCAATTTATATTTATCCATCAAAAGCATAGCCAATTATACATAATGATGATACACACAGCAACTTCAGCATTGCTAAGTGCTTGCTTGCATTTCAGTTATAGACCTGTAGGCATTACATGGGGAATGCTCCTATTTCTGTAACACTGCAGTAAAATCCTATAGTAGTGGGTCACAGCCCCAACACTGAAATTTCATTTACCTCTTCATAAACACTGGATGACTGTAAAAGCATGATATTGTACTAATTGCTATACAGTGCACATTCCTACATGCACATGATGTCATCTGTTGCACCTCTGCCATAGTGTTGCACAAATGACAGCATTGCTCCTTTAATGCCTACAGTACTAAGGCTGGCATACAAATGGAGATGTAGTGTTGGACAGCTTCTGACTACATTGAGGACAATAAGGCAGGCACAGATACCAAATATTTATGAATCTTATTACCCATTTGTGGCACAATGTAGCATGTTCTGAGCAGCTTTCACCATGTAGGTAACTGTTTCTCCCACATACTGCACACTTCATTTCAACATTATTCTTAGATGTACTATATTAATGGGCTTGGGTGGTACTATATTGTGGTGGAGGCCTTCTACAGTTCTGGGAACTATTCCTGGGATTGTTAGCTGTAATTTCCAGTCATTATCATTAGTCTGTTACAATGCTGCGGTACTTCCTTCCAGTCATTATCATTAGTCTGTTACAATGCTGTGGTACTTCCATGCATAAGCAGACTGAAAACAAATTCTGGATGAAGAACAATGAGTACAGCAACTGGGCGTTTTCATTTGATCTCTGATTTCCTTTTTTATCCAGTTAACAGTCATAGGGAAAGAGGAACCTGCTCCAGAAGTCAGTGCGCACAAGGCAGTATATCACAAGATGGAGACACGTGGTTATTCCCACACCATGTTCTCTCTTGCACAACATGCAAATTTACAAGCACTTCAGAAGATCACCAATTCACCTACAAAATATCTTGATGTTGAAAGAATCCAAAGCACCTGACAAAAAATCAAGCAAATAGTGGAGAAGGGCATGCAGACTCCACAAAAAAAGTAATCTCTGCCAAGAACTAAACTAAATAACAAAGGCCTGCAAGGTTGCAATGCTAGCCACTGTGCCTTTATGCCACCCTAATGTCAGTATTTCAAATAATAAATAAAAGAAGTCAAAGCCAGGGTGAATTAATGTTCGGCCAGAAATGTCAAATTCCATGATATTTCTGGCTTTTCTAGCATTCTGACAGTTCAGTTTTTTGCTATTTTCATGGAAGAGTTGAAAGTCAGTGTGCTTAATTATAATTAACCCATATTTCCCTATTTCTGAGTATAGCTGGTTCATTTATTCTGCACTGGATAATGACATTCTTTGAAAAGCCATCCAGTCTTCTGACTCTAACCAAAGATTGCATCAGCTTCTGCCAGGTCCACGTTTCCTTGATCTAAGAACTGAATTCCTCTCCTCAGCTCCAAGCAGGCTCAGATCTGTAATGATAACTGCCACTAAACCTTCTAAGTTCAAAAATCTTAAATACAATTATCAAAAAGGTCATTTCACTTTTCCTAAGAGCACTTTGGAGGCATAATCCCCAACATTCATGCATGGAAAATCCATCACTGAATTTTTAATTCATCTCTATGGTGCATTTAATCATTTTGATAAGTCACCTTCACTGGCTCCTTGAATATCCACATCAGTTTTATCCCATAGCCGTCTGAGTTACATCATCTTGCAATCAGCATGACACCTAAGCAAATAACTGTTGGGGAACAAAATACCACCTCTACCCCCAACTCTTGGTCAAAAATATGCACTCTGTCTTAGGCTACAAGAAGACCAAAAGTGGACAGGTATATATTTCATCCAGTTTTTAATTATTCTCTTGTTAGACAGCGACATGGTCACAATAAGTGGATGTAACAATTTAGACAACAGGGATGACTACAGGGAAAGTTCATTTCAAGTTGTCTGACCACCAGCAGAATGTCCACTGTTACAGACAATCCTAAAATAGACCCCAAATATAGATTCCACTGTACTTGTTACTCCATTGAAATTCCCTTTCATAAATTATTAATGCATTCTGCAGGCTGGAGGGCCATGACCTGGTCTACCAATGTATAAGTTTCACAAAGCACCCATTTCTTATTCCACCTTAAAGTTGTAGACCTTCCAAACTCCAGCATCTTTTGAATCAATTCATATCTCCCTTACAAGAAATAATAACTAGTATTCATCAGACCCCCCCCCTCCCCGCACAAATCCCTGTAGTGATTAAATTGCATGGATCAGATCTTACATCCAATACCTCTGCCTTCTGGGCTCGTAGGCAAATAGTTGTATTGCTAGAATAAAAAAAGGGTGAAAAGAGGCACCCATGCTTGGTGATGTATTTTAAGTAAAGACTCCAAAATAAAAATCCTGCCCAAAGCTTAACATCATACTGCACCCTCACATAACCACATTCTGCTAGATATAAAAGCCAAAGTAAAGATGAAACTATCTCTATGAAAGGTGATGAAACAGCTTTTCTGCGTCAGTTAAAACCATTGTCAGCTGTATCCTTTAGTTTTAGTAGTGTCAGTCACCCGACTAGTCTTCATTTGCTGTCCTGCTGCAAAACTAGAGTGTATAGAATAGATCAATAATATTAGGTAGGGTCATAGGCTCATGACCCATAACTACATATAAAATTTATTATCTATGTTTAAACTGATGTTGCTCAGTAGTGATATGCATATGTCAAATCCCTGTCAGGCTTAGACAATGAGTGAAGGGATGATTTTTCTAACTAGGCCATGACAGCTTGGGGGTTTACCTTGCAATAATGCCTTAATGCCTCATTTCAGTCTTTCCAAACAAAGAGGAAAGCAAAGCTCCATTATGGTCATCTATAAATATCTTTCAGCTGACACCTGTGATGTATATTTCTATTTGTTTCGTAATCTTAGACTTATTACACAAAAATATTAAAGCCATTTAGAACAAAACACCGAATGGCCCCAGAAGAAAATACTTTATCATGAGTTAATGGGGTACCAAAGACATTATCACCCACCCATAGACACACACGCACACACACACACACACACACACACACACACACACACACACACACACACACACACACACACACACACACACACACACACACAGACGCACACACACACACACACACACATACACCACACCTGTACTGGGTAGCATGACTGCCCTTACCAATGCTTGTAACCTCTTTGGAGTACTCAAGTTAAAGTTAGTCTTAAATCTGTTTCTATATTACCATTTAGGAATCAAAGTTTTTACCGTCACTACTTGGACAAAATGGGCACAGTCTGGAAATAACTACATTTGAATGATCAAAGAGAGAGTTGAAACATCATGAAGTACCCAGCATTCTGTGCCTCAGGCATATTTGCACTTTTTTCACTCATGTTTTCATGCTGACAATTCAGAATTTAAAATATATTTAAAAGAACCCCACAAGATGTGATCTAGAGCATTTAGCTCAACATTTCGATCCCCAAAAATCCTGGGTCATTTCCTCTAATTTCTCTTAGAGCTCTGGGAAATTAATAAAAAGGGTTTCTTTTTCCAAGCGACAGACCATGTTAACAAAGCTTGGCCAGTGAGTGTGACAAAGCCATATTTAGCTCACAACCGAACTCTTTAAAGTCTTGGGAATTATATTTTCTGTCTATGCAGGATGTTTTTTTCCATGCATAAGAGAATGATACATCTTCACAATGCTACCCATCCCAAATTGGCCATACCCAGTTCTCAACATATGCCTTTAATTATCCTAACTGCATTTGTAAGGTTAGCATCTCTGCTCCCCACACTATTTCCATGGGAAGAAACACTATTTGAATCAGTAACACATGAAAATAACCTATAAATATGGAATCCCCAAAAGTGAATTCTCAAAGAGATTATATATCTTTAAAATGTAACGGGGGGGGATTAGGATACTAATAACCATGGTCATTTTCTTTTCTCTCCTTATTGCTTGGATTCCAGTTAGCACCCCTTCATGTCCCTCAAAATTCCCTAAGATCTTGGAGGTATCATATCATGTTAGACAGCAGTACAGACCCTTTTGCTGTTGCTTGTAACACAATGATTTAGACAAAGAACTGAATCACATTCTAGTCAAGTTATTGTGTTCATCATATATAAATGCAACTCTTGAATGCTAACTTGATTAGATTGCAATACTGTAGACATCAAAAAAGGTATATTTGCTTTACCAGGTTACGTGACCTAGTGATAATCCTAAATAAAAATTTCAATGTCATTTCTGCTGCCTGACTTCATATTAGTTATATCAGTCTACATGCCTCTTCTCCAACCCCCCTTCCAAACAAATACTGGTGCCTTCTTTTTGTGCAGACAAGAATGCCACCTACCTAACACATCCTGAAATAAACAAACTTCGCAAACAGGGAAGATCCAGAATGTGGCTATAGCACATCCTTTCCAATATGGGTTCTTAGAACTTCTGGGATAATTGTCTAAATGATATTCATGCTGAGCAAGAAAAAAGAGAATGGGATGAATTCGAAAAACAATCCACTTCCCAGACCATAAAAATATAGCAATTCATATTGCACTGTTTGCAGCACTCCCCTTAAAGTAATAGCACCAGGATTCTACTGGTCACTCTAACACTTAGCCCTTTAAAGTGCAGAACAAGAAGCTTAGTGAGTCTCAAGTTTATTTTTAAGTAGGCTTCATATCAGCTGTGGGGTTACCCAAAGCCATATCTAAATTTAATGTCCATGAACATCAAAAGTGTACCAACACATTCATTTATCTCTTCTTATTGGGCAAAAATAACATAACAACAAACGTAAATCTCCAATTCTTTTAATCATTGCACAGTGCCTTCTCAAAAATAATTCTCAAAAGAGTACCATAATGTTGGTCGTTACAAAGGGTCCCTATTATTTTAGTGAATGCACTGAATTGCGAACGCTGTTTAGTCGAACGTCATTATGCGAAGTGGTAAAATACTGAAAGCACGGAACAGCGATTTTTTTTCCTAGAGAAAATCAACATTTTGGGTTTTCAGGGATTGTGGGACAATTATATAGCATTCACAATTCAGTGCGTTCGCTTATATAATATAGACCCGTTACAAAGGCTCTTGATGTCATTATCTACTAAACATATGAAAATTTGCAAAGGTCTATTATATACTGTAAGAGACCTCCTTTTTGCTTGTTTTCACCCACAGTTGAAGATTGACCCATTAAAAAGTGTGGTACCACTTGAAACATAAAAGAATAATGGCTACATAGTAATATAAATGAGGTGATATATCTGTGCTCAAGAGCAAATGCATACTGTAAAAACCTTTAAGGACAGTCAAAATGGACACTACTGTTACAGTCAATATTGCTGACTGAAGCATGACATACACTCTAAGGTCATTATCTGTTTATCTTTGCACAGGAAAGTCCCTATTTGGGTAGTGGTATCCTGAAAAAATGAAAACTGGCAAGTTTCCTGGGAAATATATTCCATATGTTTCATTAATAGTTGCATGAAACAATTATTTTGTACTGAAACAACTAAGCAGTATACAAACCTGCATAACCAACTCAGATATTACAATAATAAACATTTTACTTTGGTAAAAAGAAGAAGGGAAGTTCAGTCCTTTGCACTGGCTGGGGGTATAGTTTGCCTTGCAAAATCTCATATTTTCATAAAAATGTTCCACTTTGGTATTTGAAATGGTGGCAACTCTAATGTACTCTTGAGACTACAAACAAATGCACAGGGGGGGGGGGGGTAACAAGGAAGGATTGACCCCTGTCCCATCATTAGAAGAAAATCAGCACAAGCATAACCTGTGTGTTGGCAGAATAATGCATATCCATTGGCAGATGCCTTTTATAAAAGCTTCAGAAGAAGGCTTTCCAAATCAAGAACCCCATTAGAAGAGTCTAGTATGCAAGCATGTCCATTGTCAAAGAACCATAAATTTGACAGTAAAGCTCTTCATTAACCAAGGGCACAGGTGATGGAGTCCCATTTGCAGGTGACCATTGTTCGACTAGTAGCTG
>NC_056745.1:818787238-818799738 GCF_019279795.1 Protopterus annectens
GTGTGTGTGTGTGTGTGTGTGTGTGTGTGTGTGTGTGTGTGTGTGTGTGTGTATATATATATATATATATATATATATATATATATATATATATATATTCACTTTATAATCTCGAAATACTGAAAGGTCGAATTTCAGTATCTAGAGACCATAAAGTTGAATCCACAAAACACCCACAGCCCAAAACCGCAAAACTTCAAATCGGGAACCCACATCATACACCACACCACACATACACCACAATATGCATACTACAAAAAAAAAATAAAAAACACACACACACACACACACACACACACACACACACACACACACACACACAAACATATCACCACACATCTACAAACCTACACTACATATAAGCAGGCCCCCCTGCACCCACCACCGCCTACTTATATATACTAACTCCAAGATCGCACAAACAGAAGAAGACAGTAAACTCACACCCAGACATTCTACAGTCCCTTGCATGCACACGCACACACACACACACACACACACACACACACACACACACACACACACACACACACACACACACACACACACACACACACACACACACACACACACACACACATACACACATCACACATATACAAACACCACCACATCCAACACTTAAACACTTATACTTTTACCTGCCTACCCTAACCCACACATACAACTCACAAACACTCAAACACCTACCCAAAACCTTTACAAAACAATCACTTACCTTACATTCTACCTAAATCCACACACTACACCAGACACTATCCACACAATACACTACACGTCATGTAATGTAAAGCCATAACCGTGAATTCGACTTAGCTGGATTCGCGATTATGCACTTTTGGTATTTTGAAGATTCAATTTTATGGCCTCGAGATACTGAAATTCGATCTTTCAGTATTTCAAGATTATAAAGTGAATCCATATATAAATATATATATATATATATATATATATATATATATATATATATATATATATATATATATATATTGCACAATCGAACTATTCATATCAAAAGAGTTTTCAGGGAGATATTGAACCACCTGAAACATGCCTCATGCTTAGAAATGTTAAAATGAGCAAGTCTACAAGAGGAGTTGCAAGCAGAATCAACTTCTTTCCAAATCTTTGGTGAACATGATTTCTGCGTTATACATTATTCCCACAATCTGGACAGATCTCCCAGCCATTGAACTAGAGTTCAGATTAAAGGATAGGGTTTCCCTCTCAACCACATGGCATCAAGACCTCTTACTGTTAGTCTCCACTCCACAGAAACAAAAACTAGAATTCTTTATTATACAGTTTTGGAATAATAACAAAGAAGATGATACAAAGGAATTGGCTACGTGGAGAACATTTAGAATGATGTATGACAAGAAGCCTCCAGACTAAACAAAGAAAGAATTAACCAGAAAAGAGACAAGGTAGATGCAGCTGAAGAAAAAGTAAGTAAAAGAAACATAAAAGAAACTAATTCAGTAATAAACCACCAGGCCTTCAAGTTATCATAGAACAAAAGAAAATTTTAAAAATTGGCACTATGTCATATTGAAGGAGAAATGGGACAGATACAATTTTTTTTTTGTTTTTGGCACAGGGATTTGTCTCACAAAAAACTAACAGCCAAAAGGTTAGCAGAAAGATCCTCATAAATGAGTATCACAGCAATACGTAAAATCAATGAAGAAATAACAATTAACCCATGGGAAATTAACAACGCCTTTGTCACACACTCCTTTCTTCATCATGATAAGAAAACCAAATACACAGAAAAGGAGACCTATACTTTCCTGAATGACCTAAAACTCACAAAACTTTCAACATTAGAAATCAACTTCCTCTCTTAACTCATCACCACAAGGAAATAGCTGAAGCCATCTCAAACTTCACCTCTGGGAAAGCACGAGGCTTAGGCAGACTAACATCAGAATTTTACAATCAATTTAAGAACTATCTCTTACTCCCATTAAAAAAATCACTTGTATTAGGAATGGGAAAACCTACAATGCTTCCCCCAAGACTCACTGGTTACAAATGTCCTGAAGCTTTCTAAACCTAAGAAGACCCTGCCACAAAATTACAGTGTCCCACATACAATTAGAAATCAAGATTTATGCAAAAATCCTAGCCAATAGACTAAACAAGGTTTTACACAAATTAGTCTCAAACTCTCAACAAAGCTTTATCAAGAACAAAACTGGGGGTCCAAATTTAGCAAGACTTTGAATGACTATTCATAGACAATGCTGGAAAAAAATCACTGCAATCTTGATCGATTTCAAAAATGCATTTGACTCTGTGGAACAGGAGTTTATTTTGAATCTACCACATTATTTCATTAACAGATGTAAGTTATTATATTGAAAGCCTACAGCAAGAATCAATACCAATGCATTACTATCAAACTAGCACAAAGTAGAACAGGGTATGAGACAGGGTTGCCCCCTTTCATCCTTGTTATTTATCTCAGTAACCAAAGTCTATATTCTGTATCTTGCTAAATCACTGGCAACTGAGTGTATTACGTGGACTTCAATCAATTGCCCAATTTCCTCTTAGCTCGCTAATGACTGTGTAGTTTGGATAACTAATCCATCATACAACTACAAGAATGTGCTAGCCTGCTTTAAGGATCTCGAACAATATACAGATTGGAGATTAAGCTCCAGAAAACTACCATTTTTCCTTATCTAACATATCGTGGGAAGAACTTACCTATCTTAAAAATTCAAAAGACTACACAGTGGAATCAGAATGCAACTATCTAGGAATAGGAATGGCTAAAAATCCAATCCAGATGACAGAGAAATATAGTAGACAACTAATAGATGAACTAGCTAACAAATTCATATGCTGAAAAAGACCTTCAAGCCTCTCACATTGAAAATACAAATGATCAATATGTATGTTCTTCCTAAAGTTATTCACTTAATGAGACATACTCCAGATTGATACATATCTAACTACAATAAAAATTTCAGTCATTAATTTCAAACTTTATACATGCCCCCACCAAAAAAAGTCAGTAGAAAGAAATTATATACAACCAAGAAATGGGCAGGCTAGGTCTTCCCAGTTTGCAAAAATATAATGAGGCAGTGATCAAAATCCAGTTCATCTGTTTGAGACTTCTTCCCAGACCCATATGGCTAAATCTAAAAGTATATGTAAAAGATTTTAATGATGAGTCTAGACTATGCAGGAATATGAACATAGTATAGGATCCTGGAGGTTGAAATCTTTGCCCAGATCAGATCACCATAGTAGACACCTTAAACTGAGACACAGGGTTGCTTTGGATGCCTCTTTGGAAATCTTGTTTCATCAGTAGGTATAATAACTTCTCAGACTGGATAAATTGGATCCATGCAGATATCTGGTTCCTAGTAAACATCTGGGATTATTAAAAGGATAAACTGATAGAATTCAATGATTTACAAAACAGATTCTAGATTAAGAGACATCTATTGTGGCAACAACACAGTTACAAAATTCAATCTATAAAGAAGATATATTGATTAATATTACACAAGACAAATATTTGGAGCTAATAAGGAACAGAAAATCTAGGTAATGATTTATAATGAAGGTCTCCAGTTAGGCTTATTTTATACGGAATACTGTGATGCACCAAATATCTCTGCACATGCAATAAGCAATAAATGGTTATAAATCATTCAAGAATCCATAAGTATTCTAGACAATTGGAAACTCATACAAGCTAATTTCACCAAATCTTTCCAGACCTATTTAAATTCACACATTTTAGATTCCTCCATCAAAAGAAACACTCTCCAGATAAACTATTTAAATGGGGGATTATTTAAATTCAACAAATACTGGCATTATCATTCACCTGATGCTGATCATTTCCATAGATTTAGCACACCCAATAATCTTTGCAATATGGAAAACTATCATTGGCACATCTACATGGGCATCTTGGTTTGAATTACCAGACCACAGTTTTCCTACATTCTGGCTCTTTGATATTAGCCTTACTACTCACACCATATCTTCTCATGGGTCCCATTTAGGTGATCGAAGTATTACAACTTTGAATTTCATATGGCCGACACCATATGATCAAAGTTTTAAAAGTTCAAACACCTAAACTGAGATCTCCATAGAGTGCGGAAAGGGAAATTTCCCCCTTTCTTCGCTGTAGTGCGATCTCAGAGTTTGTATATTTAAATAGCGGGGGTGTGCCTCTCTCACATAAACATCTAGGAATTTGTTTTGTTTAGATGTTTGAAGTTTTAAAACTTCAATCATATGGTCCTGGCCATATGAAATTTGAAGTTCTGAAACTTTAATCATCTAAATGGGATATATATATATATATATATATATATATATATATATATATATATATATATACACACACACACACACACACACACACACACACACACACACACAGACACACACACACACACACACACACACACAGACAAAATGGTTGCATGGTTGCACTTGTTTTTTCATCATTCATCTAAATTGTTTTATATCTCATCAGTTGTGTACACTGTAGACAATTTATTGAGGTTCTGTGTTCTTTTTTATTTGTTTATTCTCTAATGGTGTCACACTATAAAGAGCATTGCTTAACAGAAAAAAAAATTTAATACTATAATATATAGTGATGTCTGTCTTCTATTTGACAAATAAAAGTCAATGTATTTTAAAAAATAAATAAATAAATTGAACAAGTTCTTGACTAAATCAATCATTTTGGAGTTCAGTAAATGAGAACAGGATAAGCAATCATACTCACTATTAGCAACCTGAATGGTATTCAAATCAAAGTAGTACAAAGGAATCATTAACTAGGAATTTATTCTTAATGAACAGTTCATACATTCAGACCACATTAAGCACAGTCAGATAAGCAAACCAAATGCTCTCTGCACTTACAGTATCAACAAATGCTGCACGCCATCTGCCAAAACTCAATCAACATTCATATCCTGATATCTAGCTTCACAGAAATGTGTGTCATCAATCGCTCAGATTCTTATGAGTTGGCCTTTCTGCATCCAGGAACCACATTTTTTTCACAAATGAATCACTGAGATAACACTACTGTCGCAGACCTTCCAAGTGCAACTGACCATCCTTCAAGTGAAGTATGACTATATTAAGTTCTATAGAGCTTACACATACTGCCAATACTCATTTCAGGTTCTGTCAGTACTATTCATACATATCTAATGATAATAATCACACATACCCATTTCAGATAGCATGTAAAATTACACAGATCATGTTCTTATCCTTCAGTTGGATGCCAAGCTTTTAAAATACTCATATGCCTTCACTGGAGCTCCTCTCTACCATTCAGTGTCACCAACTCAATGTGTCTTTCTAGTTTTTAGACTGGTGTAAAGGTATTTATACTTATCCAACTCCAACTATAACCACTATAACATCACAAAAGCTTCTACAAATGTAATTCTACATTATCAGTTATTTTAATTTCCTGTACACTTTCTTTCACATTTGACACACTAATATCATTCACTGTCTTTTTCCTTCTCCCCTACTATCTTTTTTTTTCTTCCTTTCTTTCCTTCTCCCATATTGTCTACCAGCTTTGCTTAATCTGTGTCATGTATATTTATCACTTGTAACATCTCCTGTATATTCTGCTGTATATACTGCAGATATAGTACTATATAAGCACTCCATTATTCTGGTGTTCAGTGTTCTTTACAATAACCTTATGACTCCCAATATGCTTTTATTTTAACTATTTGATATTTTATTTTGCCATTGTAATTTATATATAAATAAGGTTTATGCTGTTATATATTGTGACAATGTAAGGCATTGCCAGCTATGCCAGTAGAAGTAGGGGAGTTGATGTGTAACATATGGCAGCATAGCTAGCTGGAGTTTTGTAAAGAATTATATGTCATTTGTATATCAAACCAATTTGTAGAGATGTTTGTGTTGAAAATGTATTTATAAAGCTGCTTGTGTTAAAAATGTACCAACAATGTGTCCTGTTGGAGAGAAAAAATAAAACACCTCTATGCCATACTGTATTATAACTGTTGAAATTAATATTGTAACAGAGGATACTGGAAGAAAAGAGGTTAAGCTCAGTCCCAGATAACTTTTAGAAAAATAGTATGAAATTAAATTACTTATCTAGGCCATACAGATTGCACCTTACAGTTCTGATTGCAGCCAGATATTAAATGCTTGTGCCAGAGAATGGTTTATTAGCTCCTGTAGGAAGAGTGGTAGTGTTTTATTGTTTTATAGGTTCCAGATGCTTTAATAAACCTTAGCTAAAGGTCCAGATATGTATGGTAACACATCTTTGCTAAATCCTGGCAGCTTCTAGTAAAGGGAGATAGTACGGGAACCCGACGTCAGATAACCAGATGTATGTGGTCATTCTGTAATCCAGCACAAAAATGATGTTTTAATACTAGATGAGACTGAAGTCTCAAGGCAGTCTGTTTTTTGGAACCTGACATAGAAGGATCTCTCACACACTTCATCTTGCCTTGCCCTAGTAAGTAACCAGGGAATAGAAATTCCTTAGATCAGTCAGGAAAATACAGTGAGATTAGTTAAGTACTGTTTTTCTGTATCTGTGTGAATCTATTTAAGTGTGTTATTTTAATATTTCCTGTGATATGAAACTCTGGTGTTTACTCTAAATAGATATTTACTATTTTCATGTTCTTTTATTATTTATTATTAAATATATTTAAACTTTTCATTGTGGCTGATCTTTTAAAGAATATTTTAACCTTTGAGAGTACTTATATTTAGTTGGTGACACTGCAACCACTCCCGAAAGCCTTATGCATTGGTAAAACACTACCATTTGTATTAGTTCCAATTTCACTCAGTATAATTGTGTACCCTTGTAAGAGCCTTAGAGGAGCTGGCTGGTGGTAGTAACTACCCTATAGTCTGGGCAAAGGGCAGACTTAGTTAATCTGTGCCATCCTTTCACAGGTGTTTGTGTATGTGTGTGTGTGTGTGTGTGTGTGTGTGTGTGTGTGTGTGTGTGTGTGTGTGTGTGTGTGTGTGTGTGTGTGTGTGTGTGTGTGATTTGCCTGTAGCAGGGACACAAAGCACTGGTTTTACAGAGAGAGTGGTGGAGGACTTGGCTTGGACACTCGTCGGAGGACTCATCTCTACAGTTGTGCCAGTGGGGAGTCTTACCGGGGGCTGGAGAGAGTGACGGGGAAAACTAGCCCCCATGTTGAGTGTGTTCCCTATGTGTGTTAAGGGAAATTGTGCGTGATGCTGAGAGGTATATCTGGAAATATTGTGTGTATTTATTTTTGTCCCATGTGAACATTCCTCACCATTTTCAGTTGTGAGGATTCAGGCACCTTGATTTCTAGCCCAGAGGGGGGGACGTCACATATATCTTTGTGCTAGAGTATATGCTTAGTAATTTCCTCTTGGGTCTCCATCACAAAAGGGCTTTAGCTCAGTGTGAGTACCCAGTAAATAAATTAACTAAATTAATAAATACTTACTCTATTTTTCCCATTTTTGCCCAGTTAAAAACACATTATGAAAATGGTTATACATTATCAAAGGCAAAAATGACTACCCATTAAAAAGTAACAAAAAAACAAAACAAGACGTGAGATTATCTGTGAAAAATCACTTACTTCCATTCAAGTTTTGAATTAAGCCTTCTTTTAAGATGGTGGTACTATGCACAAAAGGCTAAAGGTACTGTACTGATGTTCTACAATCTTCCCAAATGAAAAGATGAAATCCCATTATATTCTTTGTTGTATTTTTATTAGCTTTAATTTTGTAAAAAGTAGTCAGCTAGGAACTCCTCACACAAGTACACATTTTTCTAAAAAATAAAAAGTCATCAGTTTCTGTGGGGCTATTTTTAAAATAGCCCAAACTTTATGCCTATACCACGTATAAAGTAAGGTAACAATGCCTTATACCAGGTCCTTTTGATGTTTTGTAGGCATAGGGACAACAGCTCACTGGGGGCTTGTAGAGATGTTAAATGAACCACCAGACAACCTTCCCATTGTCTCAGTCTGCATCAGGTTACTAATGCATCCATACTCTAAGTGTAGATATAGTATGATGTTGCAAGTATGGGAGACACTTTTTTAATGAAGTGTTTTCTAAGCAAACTAGATGCACTGCCAGTCAGTTTGCAAGACAGTACAGTATGTAACTTTTTATTTAGTCAAACATGTGTGTGTGTGTGTGTGTGTGTGTGTGTGTGTGTGTGTGTGTGTGTGTGTGTGTGTGTGTGTGTGTGTGTGTGTGTGTGTGTGTGCAGTACCTATCATATATTCATTCATTCATTCATTCATTCATTCATTTGAGCATAGACATATGAGTCAATGAAGTAGCTGTAGTTGGGAACATCTGTGCATCTGTTCATGTAAGCATGTATCTGCACACAAGTACATGTGCATGTGTGTGCATGAGTGCATATGTGTGAGTGTGTGTGTGTGTGTGTGTGTGTGTGTGTGTGTGTGTGTGTGTGTGTGTGTGTGTGTGTGTGTGTGTGTGTGTTTAGGAAGGATGCAAATAAATCACTGTGGCCATTACATTAATATTATTTTGACTACAATCAGACACCTGAGGTGTAATCAGTCAAAAATGTTACTATGATTGTTGCATACAGGAGTTGTCTGTGAAGTTTTAATTCTTTACTGTCACTACTATCAGTGTAAAACAAAGTTATAACACATTATATTTGCCACTATTGTTATCTATCTCATTCAGGCATCTGAGGTATATACAGTCAGCAAAGTAGCTATTTGCTGGGTACCAGGGCTGTACATGGATGAAAATGACTTTGATGTTATTTACTCAGTTTAAACAGCCATTACTCTGGCTTTGCAGGATTGATGTATATTTGTGTGAAGCAAGATAGAATACCTTACTGTAGATACTGTTTTATGAAAAAGTTGAAATACATTACCATGCTAATTTATCTCATTCAGAAATCTGAGGTATCACCAAAGAGGCTATAATCATTGAGTAGCATGGTTGACTGAAAACTGATATATATTTTTTTGAGAATCAGGTTGGAATACTTTATTGTAGTCATTTTACTCACGATCAGACATCCAGAGGTATACACAGTCAACAAAGTCACTCTATTTCATGGGTACAAAGGCCATCTTTGAATAAAAATACTTAATCCTGCTATTGTTTGATCACAGTGAATCAGTCACTGATCCATCTTGACAGAAGCAATCTCATACAAGCATTTTCTGAAATCAGAGTAAAACAATTACTGCTACAGATCATGAGCGTATGCTCATGTTGGGTGCTGCAGTGTATAGAAGAGTTAACCACAACTTATTTCTATTTCCATCACAAACATCAGCATTATACACAATAATTGGCTATTTTTGGCAGCCTGTGCAGGATGTATATGAATGGGCTGTATGTACCATTGCCACCTCCCAGTCTTTGGTTCTCTGGTTGGGGTTTTGGCTGTGGAAACATTTGTATGAAGCCTCCATGTCCTGATTTCTTCTGTGTGGATTTTACCAAAGTGCTCTATTTTATTTCAAGGCCCTTTCATATATGAAATGTTTTCCTCAAATTTGCTTACATGTAAGTGAGCAGTGTGTGTGTGTGTGTGTGTGTGTGTGTGTGTGTGTGTGTGTGTGTGTGTGTGTGTGTGTGTGTGTGTGCGTGTGTGCGTGTGTGTGTGTGTGTGTGTGTGTGTGTTTGTGTGTTGTGATAGACCTAACTTGTTAGAAACGCTGTCAGCATGTGTTGCATGTTTAAAAAATAATATACTATCCATGCACAAGCAATGTCGGGGCAAATGCATAACTCTTCTTGCTAGAAAAAAGGTAAGTTAATTTTCTTTCAAAAATAAGGCATAACAGCATCACAAAACTTCTAGATAATTAGATATTCTGGAGACCACCAGACCCTCAATCCTTAGCTGAATAAGAGAAATTTGACACAGACCTCATGGGGGGGGGGTCCAGTCTCTTACAGTAAGGTGCCCAGGCCAACAGAAACTGCATCTACATTATTTTACACCTAGGCAGAAACCAGAGCAATAAAGGACATTTATGCATGTAAATTCTGGTCATTAACTTTAGCCTTAAAACAATAGGCAAGAAGCCTTCATCTAGCCCAGCCTGAGCCGAATTGTAAAAATTAAAGACAGTCATGAAATGCTTGACTTAGCTTTCTTACAGTAGAGGGCAATGTTGCTACATTGTTTTAAATTCAACATTTCACAGCATATTCTTTCATTTAAGAAAACAAGTCTATAATTCAACATTCATATTTGCAAATGACAGAATGATGTATCAAATTATATCTGGCTCAGCTGGCAGCCTTCACAACTATAATAGAATGTTACACAAATGATGGCTGTCTTTTGGGGGTGATGGTGAGGAGGAACACAGTGTCTATGAATAACAGCAGCAACAACTTAAAATAAATGACTTTCAGCATTTTTTCTTTCACTTTCATCACAGTCTAATGCCAAAGGGGTATACAAAAGGTCACTATTTCTGTCTGTTCATAGGTTCATATGTTGGTACTAGGCTATTGGCCCTAGGGCCTGTACAAGCCTAGCCATAACAATTCCCTGGCTATTTCTTCTCACAATATTTACTTCCCTGGACCCCTGTCTAGCAGGGCAACTGACGTGATCCATAGGGTGAATTTCCTATCTCCCATCCAGTCATCAAGGTTCCTTTTGAAGAGGGCTAAGGAAGCGCTCTGCTTGACATATATGGGCAGTCTGTTCCAGAGTATGGACAGTCTCTGGGTCAGGAACCTATCCCTCCAGCATGGTGCATATGGCTCTGATGGATTGGGACTTCTTTAGGTGTAGCATGTCCAACAGCTCTGGGTTTGACATGGCCTTGTATGTTAAGTAAAGATCACTTCTGAGTAGACAATATGTGACAAAGTATAGCTGGAGTTTTTTTAGTCAGCCAGCATAGGGCATCTGCTTTAGGCCTATGATTCTTTTAGTGAGGTGTTTCTGCAGCCTTTCCATTTGTTGCAGATGTCTTCTGAGGTACATACCAAATGGGGCGTTGGGGTCTATATTAGAAGCACAAAAACCCTAAACCGCAAATGCTCACATGAGCAAAAATGTCAGTGATCAAAGTTGCTATTGTGGGGACTGCGCCCCCTACACCCCCCCCCACTAACTATATATCCTAACTCTGAGGTCGCACTACAGTGAGGAAAGGGCAAATATCCCACTCCTTACTGTAACATGACCCCCCAATCGCACTTTATATTCACAGCATTTTTGCTCATGTGAGTATTCACAGTTTAGGGTTTTTTTCTTCTAATATAGACCCTGGGCATTGCACTCTATGATGGGTCTAATGAGGAATGAGTACAGTGGGACAATGACCTCCTTTCTTCTGGATGAAAAGCCCTTAGTGATGAGGTGTGCCACCTAGAAGGATTTCCTGACTTTTGTGGTGATGTGGTTATCGAAGGTGAGACCATTGTTCACCTGTGTTCCTAAGTCTCTTATCACACTTTCGTTGTTTAGTGTACTGTTACCTATGTGGTAAATCATGAAGAAATGTTTTTTCCCAAAGGGGATAACTACACACTTCTTGGCATTGAGCTTGAGCCCATGGCTCTGGCACCAAGCATCTGCTTGAGTAAGGCCCTTTTGTAGAATATCCACATCATTTGGGGATTCAATAATGGCTCCAAATTTGCAGTCATATGCGAACTGTGTTAGCCAGAGTCCCTTAGTGTTGGCCTGTACTTCAGAAAAGTAGATGTCAAACAAGAGCTGTCCCAAGACTGAACCCTGAGGTACTCTACTTGTCACTTGTCTGGAGCTGGATTTGGAGTCGGGTACTTTTACAATGTGGGTTCTGTCAGTAAGCCATTTGGCAACCCATCAAGTGACATAGAGATTTATGCCCAGCTTAGTAAGTTTATTTATGATTCCAGAGTGGGGGATGGTGTTGAAGGCCTTGGAGAGGTCCAGATAGGCTGTGTGGACCTCATTACCCTCATCCACAGCTCTGGAGACTAATTAGAAGAAGTCAATCAGGTTCAGGAGACCCGATTGGCCCTTGTTGGTAGGAAGGCAGGCACTATATCTATGTATAATTTATGTATACTTGCTTACATTTGTCTTCTGTGTTTATTGGGAGCTATTATTTTGTCGAAGCTAAGCATTATGCTTTGCACACAACTTATTCCTTCCTTGAAAGAAAAAAAAATAAGACTGAATTTCTTTCCTTACTCCTAATTTTTCTTCAGACCATCACAAGATTAAAAAGATATAAAAATCTCTGAAATCACCTCATAGTATGTATGGTTATTGCAGTGCAGGCTTGGTCAGTTGTAGAGTGTGAAAAGATGGAAGAAAAAATGAATGTCAAAATAAAATCTGAAAAAAAAAAACAAGAAAAATGTATCTGTCTGGATGGAGTGGGAAAGCCATGATGAGGGGAAATGAGGTATCAAGGATAGTGGAAGAGGAATAATGGGCAGTAAGGGTC